>NC_142143.1:19854696-20006212 GCF_024610735.1 Ursus americanus | reverse complement strand
TCCCATAACGCCGGGATCACGCCCTGAGCCGAAGGCAGACGCTTTTAACCACTGTGCCACCCAGGCGCCCCGAGATTCCACACTCTTAAGCATTACACTCTACTATAGGATTTTTCAACTTTTGTGCTGTTGACATTTTGGACTGAATAACTCTGTTGTAGGGAGCTGTCCTGTGTGTTATAGTGTGGTTAGTAAATCATTGTCCTCTCTCCATTTGATGCTAGCAGCCTTTCCCTCCCGCCTTAGTTGTGAAAATCAAAAATGTTCCAAACATTGCCAAATTTTCCTAGGTTGGGGGCAGGGGAGAGGAAGGGCTCAAAATCACAGCACTCTCTCCACTTGAGAACCACTGCTTTACTGGCTTTTATTACATGACACCCTTCGGGCAGGACCACCCACTCTCTGACATCAATTAAACTCTAGATGAATCTGATAATTATGACAGACAATTCGACTTAAGATTTAATTTTTTCCTCTTCACCTCCTTGCCTGTGAATGTTGGCCTGCTTAAATATCATCACCCTTCATTCTTACAATGGCATTTGCAGTAATATCCTTGGGGCAGTTACTTTTTAAGGTTGATACTCAAAGATTTGTGCTGGTAGAGAAAAGGCAATGTAGATAAGATGCGTGCCATTTTTTATAATAGATATACAATATATTCTTTCAATAAATAGATCAATTCTGAATTGCCTTTCAAGAAATGTTTGTGTTAGATAGAAGCGGGAAATGTTTCTCCTTGTAATTTTATTCCTGTTATTACCATTAGTTTATTTTTATGAAAACCTATAAAAAATGAAGTGAAATTAAATATTGACCATTTCCTAATAGAAGATTCTGGAATTTGTTTGTTGTACGTGCATTTGTTTAAATAGGTACTTATTCGTACACACGCCCCACGCCTGTTGTTGTGGATGCTTGGGAATCAACAGTGAACAAATAGGCCAAGATCCTTGTTCTCCTGGAGCTCACCTTATAGCTGGGGCTGACTGGCAATTAAGTATAAACCAGTGGTTCTCAATAGGTGCATGATTTTGCAAGGTCTGGAAGCATTTTTGGTTGTCACAACTGGCAGCAGAGAGTGCTACTGGTATCTAGGGGATGGAGGGCTAAACATCACTCAGTACACAAGCAGTTCCCACAACAAAGAGGTCTCTGGCCCTGTATGTCAGTAGTGTTGAGGTAAACATTTAAAAAAATCAATTGTAAAGCATGTTAGACTGTGATGGATACTATGGAAAAAGAGAAAAAGAGGAGTAGGGGTTAAAAATGAAGAACTCTGGCATGGGGATGTGAGTGCAGGTTAGATTTTCAAAAGATGGTGTTTATATTCTTCTGTAGGCCTCAGATAGAAGGTGTGATTAGAAAAAAAGACTTAAAAGAGATAAGAAGGGGGAATGGAGAGGGGGTTCTAGGTAAGGGAACAGCCAAAGCACAGGCCCTAATCTGTGAGCACATGTGGGTGAAAGTAAGACAAGACCGGCAGCAGGGATGAGTTAGAAGGGAAAGAGGGAGGCTGATTATATACAGCCATGGCTTTTACAAAGGAAAGCGATAGTCTAATTAACTGTTGAAAATACCATTCCAGCTCCTTTAAGAACAGACTGTAGAAAGCAAGAGTAGAAGCAGGAACCAGTTAGGAGACAACTGCAGACATCCCAGTGAGAGATGATGTATTTATTTATATATGTGTATATATATTTTTACATTTCTAGCTTTTAAAAGTCTATAGTAACAATAGATATCACATATAACTCAGTATCAATCCTTTTCCTTGCAAAGCTTGGTTGTACACAAAACATTTTAGCATGTGTCCTATGCATGTGTGAAATAGACATTATAGAAAGACCCCTTGAGATGAAATTTGCTTACATGCCTTTCTCCCCCTGCTAGACTATGAGCTCCTGAGGGCCAGAAGTTCCTGCCTGGTAGCCAGTGACACCCAGGCTATGATTATGATCATAAGACCAACGGAACAGGAAAGGCCGTAGCAGAGTTGGGAGTTGGCACTGTTGCCACTGCAGGAAGACAGAGCCGGGACTCTAGAATCTTGTTCTATCATCTAAACCCAGAACGTCCATATGAAAAGTTGAAAACCATAGTCAACTAGTCAGTTGTGGTCCCCATATTCTACTTGAATTTCCCCCTGGATTGTTGATTTATTTTTGGTCTCAGTTTTGCTAATAGACTATCTTCCCTATCCAGTTTTGTGGCTATTAAATTCTGCTCTCAGGGTTAATGCCCGACCCCAAGACACTTAACTCCTACATCATACATTTTAATGCACATGTCATGTGTGTGTGGGAAATGTCAAGTGGGTACATCAGAAGGCCACTTGACATTTAAATTGGCTTATATTCTTTTTTCTCCCTTTCCAGACCATGATCTAGGGAATAACAAAACAACACAGCTCTTTGTGCCCAAGAAAGAACTAACCATGGACATCTTGGTGCTGGGGCCAGTGAGGGCTGGTAAGGACAGAAGAAAGTTACTGAAGGGTGGTTGATGGGAGGTTCCCTGGAACCTCTCTTTGATTGCCTTTGGAATAAGCCAGCAAACCATGGCAGTGAGGCATGGACTGTAGTTATAAGTCAACTGGCTGTCTAACAGCTGTCTTCAAGTAGTGGTAGCAACAATTGCAATGATAAAAGGTGGTAGTAGCCACCATTTATCTGTAACTCTGTATTCCAAAGTTGTGTCATAGATGCATTACAACTCTGAGGGTACAGGTGTATGATGAGGGTCAGAGAGACTGAGTGGCTTGCTCATAGTCACTCCAGTCAGTGGCAGATTAGCGAACAGAAGTGTGTCTTCTCCACAATGCTGATACCTCAGGTATGTGCCACATGGGCAAAGCCAAAGTAGTTTCTCTTCCAGCTGCATTACACTAGTGTAAACAGGTGCATGTAAATATACCTGATTATGCTTGGAGTTTGTTAAAGCATTTGAGATGGGGTAAACAGACAAATAAAATGGTAAAATATAAGTAAATATTCTGAACTAAGGAGAATATAATTTAGAGTAGGCATTCAAGTTCAGGGGGAAAAAAAAACAGGCTTAGATTTGTAGCCCTCAATGGCCTGTCTATCTGTAATGGGTGATAAATGAGCCAGCAAATTGGGCTTTAAGCATAGTGGGTAGAGCAGAGGGAGAAACACAGTAAGTCACATAATTCTAATTGTCAGGAAGAAACCCAATCCCTTAGTGAAGCAGAACTTTTCTTAGCATTTTCCTAGCATTTGCAAGAAATAAAATTCTTGCACAGGGAAAGAGGGAAGGCTGTGAATAAAGCAGTGAACAATTTCCTTAGCAACCTCCTTCAAGCAAACATCTTGTAGGGCTTTTCCATGAGCTGTTTTTGGTAGGTCCCTCAGCATGGTTCTGGAGAATTAATTGCTTGGGGCTATAACATTTTGGAGGAGTTTAGACATCAGCAAAATATTGCAGCATATCCTGAACTAACCTCATGTAAATCTTTTTTGTTTGAACTACATTCTGCAAGAATTACAGCTGAGAATTGATTAAAAAGCAAATAGCTTCATGTTCCATTTCAATGTATATTTGTGTTTGAGAAACAATAAAAGCAAATCTGTGGGTATACATTTTTATAAATCATTGTGTAATACCATTTGGTTGTTTTACATGATTTCACCTCCATATCGCTTATCAGCCATAATTGTATGGGAGCCTAAGAGTCCGACTCCACAGAAAGCTCTCCTACTATAGCCATTATGTGGGGCCCAAGGCTATCAGCATTAGGGTCAGTCATTCATTGGAGTACTGTAATTCCAGAAGACCCCTCTCAAAACTCAGACAATTTCAGAGAAAGTAATTCAATACAACAGTGGGGATTTTGTTGAATATTAGGCCTGTGAATAAGGTAAAGTCATTATCCCTATTTTTATAGAGGACGAAACAAGCACAGAGAGGTTAGATAACTTGCCCAAGGAAATAGTTGATAAGTAGTGGGACTTGGATTCTAAGGTAAGACACTCTGGCTCCAGTCTTATCCTCAAACATTATATATCAGTTCTCTATCGCTGCTATAAAAAATCACCATGAATTTCGTGGCTTAACACAACACAAGTGTGCTGTGGTCCTGCAGGTTAGAAGTCTGCCATGGGTCCCACCAGACTAAAATTAAGGTGTGGCAGGGCTGCATTCTTCTGTAGAGGCTCTGGGGGAAAACCTGTTTCTTTGCCCTCTCCAGTTTCTGGAGGCTGCTGCATTCTTGCCTCTGGGCCCCTCCCTTCCTCTGCAAAGCCAGCAACGGCCAGCAACGGCCAGCAACGGCCAGCAACGGCCGCTGAGTTCTTCTCACATCACATCATTTCACTCTGACCCTGCTCTGTCATCCCACCTCCTTCCTCTTCCATTTTTAAGAACCCTGTGATTACACTGGGCCTGCCTGAATGGTCCAGGATAATCTCCCTACCTTAAAGTCAGCTGACAAGTAACCTTAGTTCTATCTGAAATATTAATTCTTTTTTGCCATATAAAATAGTCATACCTAGAGATTAGGATGTTGACATTATTCCGCCTAGCACGACTATATAAACTGGCCAATATGCAAAGCCCTGAGGGTCCAGAACAAAAGATAGGTAAGTTTGGGTAGAAGGAAAAGAAAAGGAAGAGAGGGTTGTGGCAATAGGATTTAGGGACAGTCAGTGAAATGGCTTGTGTAAAATATTTAGTCCAGTACCTGGCCCATAGAAAACACTCAATAATTAATAGATATGGTGATGATGATGATGAAAACACTCAATAATTAATAGATATGGTGTTGATGATGATGATGATGGAGAAGAAGAAAGAAAAGAAGGACCACAAGTACAATGAGAATTCTTGGGAGAATCTCTGAAAAGTTGCAGTCGACGTATAAAGGGCAAGTTTGAGGTGACAGAGACTATTTTTTGCAAAGTTAAATATCTGACCTTAACTGGAATAGCATTCCTTTCAAGCTAAATGTTTTCCCTGTTGTGGATATGTTATGGAGCGAATGTTCATGCCCCACCCCCCAGATTCATATGTTGACACCTAATCCCCACTGTGATAGTATTAGGAAGTGAGACCTCTAAGAGGTGATGAGGTAATGACGGTGGAGCCCTCATGAAAGGGATTAGTGCCTTAAAGAAGAGACCAGAGAGCTAGCTTACTGTCCACATGGGAGAATACAACCAGAAGTTTACAACCAGTAGAGGACCCTCACCAGACCTTGACCATACTAGCACCCTGATTTCAGATTTCCAGTCTCCTGAAGATAAATTTCAGTTGTTGAGAAGCCACGTCCCAGTCTATGGTAATTTTTTATAGCAGCCCCAACTGACTAAAGGCAGGATACACCACCATTTCACATTTATCAGTAATATAGGTACATTTGTTTTATCTTTTTTTTTGAGGGTTTTTTTATTTCTTAATAATTTTTTATTGTTATGCTAGTCACCGTACAGTATATCCTTAGTTTTTGATGTAGTGTTCCATGATTCAGTATTTGCGTATAACACCCAGTGCACCACGCAATATTTGTTTTCTAACTCCTGTCAACATGGATGGCTGAAGCTACAGATTATTCCAGCATGTGCCTTTTTTTATATTTTCTGTTTAGAGTTTTTCTGGTGTTTTCATCAATCTGAAATCTTTAGAGAGTCCTTTAGGCAAAGAGATACTGATATTGATTTAGATAGGATTAATGTTCTTTTAGTCCCCCCATGACTTAGAGCAGGTCTCACAACACATGTTTTAGTGCAATCACTTATTTGGCATTAGGGTCCTCAATATGCAGGTGGTTTTTATTGATCCAGAAAGTCAGGAGAAACCTACCTCTCTCCCGGAAAGTTTTAGACTTGAGTTGAAAATGAGACAAGCCACACAGCCTGAGATTTATGTTTCTTTTTTTTTTCATAATAATATTTTTTATTATGTTAGTTACCATACATTACAGCCCTAGTTTTTGATGTAAAGTTCCATGATTCATTACTTGCGTATAACACCCAGTGCACCATGCAATACGTGCCCTCCTTAATACCCATCACCAGCCCATCCCATTCCCCCCGCCAAAGCCCTCAGTTTGTTTTCCAGAGTCCATAGTCTCTCATGGTTCATTCCCCCTTCTGTTTACCCCCCCTTTCTTCTTCCCTTTCTTCTCCTACCGATCTTCCTACTTCTTATGTTAATAAATGAGTGAAACCATATGATAATTGTCTTTCTCTGCTTGACTTATTTCACTTAGCATTATCTCCTCCAGTCCTGTCCATGTTGCAGCAAATGTTGAGAAATCGTTCTTTTTGATGGCTGAGTAATATTCCATTGTATATATGGACCACGTCTTCTTAATCCAGTCATCTGTTGAAGGGCATCTCGGCTCCTTCCACGATTTAGCTATTGTGGACACTGCTGCTATGAACATTGGGGTGCATATGGCCCTTCTCTTCACTACGTCTGTATCCTTGGGGTAAATACCCAGTGGTGCAATTGCTGAAATCAGAATAATTGGTGGTTTTTTGATTTTGGTTTTGTTTTATTGGTTTGTTTTTTGGTGTCAAGTTATATCAGTTCTTTATATATTTTAGAATATTAACCCCTTATTGGATATATCATTTGCAAATATCTTCTCCCATTGAGTGGGTTGTCTTTTCATTTTGTTGATGGTTTCTTTGCTGTGCAAAAGCTTTTTCAGTGTAGTCCCGATAATTTATTTGTGCACTTCTTTCTCTTGTCCAAGGAGAGAGATCTAGCAAAATGTTGCTAAGGGTGATATCCAAGAGATTACTGCCTGTGTTCTCTTCTAGGAATTTTATAGTTTTAGGTCTCACATTTAGGTCTTTAGCCCATTTGTGTATGGTTGAAGAAAGTAGTCTAGTTTCATTCTTTTGTATGTAGCTGTCCAGTTTTCCCTGTATCAGTTATTGAAAAGACTTTCTTTTCCCCGCTATATATTCTTGCCTCCTTCATTGTAGGTTAATTGACCATCTAAGCATGGGTTTACTTCTGAATTCTCATTCTGTTCCATGGATCTGTGTGTTTGTTTCTGTGCCAGTACCGTACTGTTTGATTACTATATCTTTGTAGTGTATCTTGAAATCTGGGATTATGATACCTCTAGCTTCGTTCTTCTTCCTCAAGATTGCTTTGGATATTCAGGGTCTTTTGTGGTTCCATACAAATTTTTAGTATTAATTTGTTCTAGTTCTATGAAAAATGCTGTTGGTATTTTGATAGGAATTGCATCAGTTCTGTAGATTGTTTCGGGTAGTATGAACATTTTAATAATATTAATTCTTCCAGTCCATCAGTATGGAATATCTTTCTATTTGGTGGTGTCATGTTCAATTTCTTTTATCAATTCATTCAACAACTGCTTTTAATGTATTGTGTGTCAAGTATTATGCTGTAGTAGAGAATGTTATTTTGTGTTCATATATATATTTATATATGTGAACATTTTTAATTTAAATTTTTAACTTGAGCATATTAAATTTGATGAGAAAGATACTGTTTTACTCACAAAATGGTAGAAAGTCAATTTAAAGCATTTATAGGAAAAGGAAAGTTTTGCCAAATTTACATATAATAAAATAATCAAGGGTTAACAAAAGGGAAGCAAAAGGACTAGGGCTGCATTTGTGGATGGGTTGTATGCTGAATAATCACATTGTGCATTACATCATCTGGAACAATGGTCAGGAGAAACAAGGGAGATCAGTGGGGGAGCTCTGTGCTGCCTGTTCTTTATTCATTGTCTTATTTGACACTTGCAATAATCCTGCAACTTAATTTGATTATCCTTACTTTACAGAAGGTAGAACCCAGGCTCGGAAAAGTTAAGTACTTTACCCAGGGCTACACAGTAACAAGCAGACTTTGGGGTTAGAACCTAAATCTGTCTGATTTCGAACCCATGCTCTTTCCAAGATACCACAGTCAACATTCATCAAGCACTCACCAGGCTACTCATGAGACTAGTAGTGTTGTTATATCCATTTAGAAATGGAGAAGTGGAACAGAGAGGGTTAGTCAGTTATCTGAGTTACTGAGCTGGCAGAAGCAGGAAATCCTCCTGAACAATCAGATTCCACAAGCTCACTGTTACCTGCTCTGCTAGCATACTCAAACCCAGGCTCTCATATTTATCTTCATTAGGATTTGGGGAAGAAAGACAATAGATTTATCTCTTTTAAACCTGCACTCTTGAATCTAAAGGCAGGGCAGGCCTGCTTATAACAATTGTAAGGCTTGGGGCAAGAGTACAAACGAAGCTTATAGACCATATGTCTAAATAATTAAAAGTAATAAATCATGTTAACAAGTACAACAGTTTCTTTTACTACCTTGACAAATACACCTGCATAAAGACCTGTGAAAGTCTAAGTTCTCAGGATTCTTAGAAATCCGTTCCATTGGTGGGGTGTGGGGAAAATTGCCCCCCCCCCATGGCCTGCCCTCTTCTCTTCCTATCCCCAGCTCTGTCCCACACTGAGGGACCTCAGGCTCACGTATTTGGACACCCAAGCCCCATGCCCGGGTGCCATCCATGTCCTCTGCAAACATCTTAGCTACTTGGTAAGCATAGAACTGTCTTTAGGAGGTAGGTCTGAGAAGCCCACAAAGACCAGAAATGGCCTTGGTGATTTGGGGGCAGCCTGCAGGTGGGCACATCCTCTTGGCCTGGCCAATACCTCACCCTGTGGGAAGCAGTACATGTCAGGAGGCTGATTTATGAGCCCTCTAAAATCCAGAGCCTGGGCCTGGACAAGGGGCCTCTTACATCTGAGAATGGCACTGGGTGTGGGGGACAGAAGCTAAACCCATGGCCTTTGTGAATAGTACTTTATTCAAATGACTGCTAATTTACAACCATGTTTTAGAAATGTCTTTATCCCTGGAAATAAATTTGATTTTTCTCATTTCCCGCTTCTCTCACCCCCAGTACAACACCCATACCATCAGTTTTTGTTTTCCGCTCCTGATTAATGATATCACCACTGCATGTTGACCAACTTTGACACTGCCCTCTTCCTCATCGTCCACCATCACCACTCAGTCCTTTTGGTCTTAGCTCCTCCTTTCTGACCTCACTGCCAGTGTCTTAGTGAAAGTGGCCACCAACTCTTGCATGAACAATTATAAGTGTGCTCAACTTCATCTTTTCCCCACTCCCATATCCACCACACCCATGTTGCTGGGGCACATGCAAGGCTCCTACCACTCGCCCACATAGCACCTTTGTACAATTAGGACACCCTTCCTCTAAGAATTCACAGCCCACAGATTGACAAGCAGAATATCTTGGATTTCTACCCATCCTTATCCCTTAGCCAGGCACCCTTCCTCATCCCTTAGCAGTGAATAAAATGCACTGCCACAGGTGGTAGCATTGCTTCCTTGCTTGACAGCTTTCAAAGATTCCCTAATGCCTTTGGGATCAAGTCCAAACTCCTTAGGGCATGGCACACAAAACTGCTTTCCTCCCCTCCTCCCAGACTCCTGGGCTGGATGTGCGGAAAGTTCTTACCACACGGCCCTGGAGGCTACCTAACTATCCCGGGACTCCTGTTACATGTTCGTAAGGTGTGCTCTTCCTGCTCACTCTCTGTTGAAACCCTGTTCTTCCCTCAGGAACTAGTTCAGATGTTGTCATCTTTGCGAAACCCCTTGTGTCTCATGCAGATGGCATTAGACTTCTGGGCCCATTAGCCTTTGTAAATACTGTGATTACAGCAGTGATTACATTGTACCACGATTATTTGTTTCCATATCTCTGTGTTGCACAAAGCACAGTTCAGCCAAAAGTAATTAGAAGGGATTTCCAGTTTTTACTCGAGTTTCTCAAAGGACACAAAAAAAGCCAAGTGCATGGTCTCAGCAACCACTTGTTATCATCCTTCTTTCTTCCTTCACACCTTCCCTTACGACCACTGACAAAGACGTCTCTCCTCCACTGAAGTCTCCACAGCCTTTCGCTCCTCTCCTCCCCACAAGCCTCACCCTTCTGTCCCATCACTTTGTTATGTGGACTGGCATAGCTTCTCCACAAGGAAGGAAAAAAATCCATCTTCTTCGGGATGGAGTAAATTAAGCCATAAATTGCAGGGTTGCCTTTGTTGGGTTAGAGACGGGCCAGTCAGATTACGCTAGGTCCTACTGCACTAACATCCCTCCACTCCCAGTGTCTTACTCAGAGCGGCCAAGCATGGAAATGGGATGTGAAATTGTCCTTCTCCCCAGGAGGAGGGACTGCAAGTCCATGGTAATGGGTAGGGATATATAATCTTCACAAAGAAAAGCAGCAAGTTGGGAATAAAAAGCAATCTACCCAGGAATACCTTATGTTAGTATCATTTTGTCCTGTCACATTTATACAGCACATTAGTCGGGGAGCTCTCCTAGGGTTCAGGTGATGTCTTGCACTGTTTTGCTTTGTTTTGAACACCCTCCATGTTTTTAGGAAAGAACGTTTCCATAAAAGTTAGCAAAGACAGGCAGAAGAGAGACAAACTCTGTAGGGTAGAAATCAGACTTGGAATTGAAATATTTCGAAATTCAAATTCAGAAACCATCGTGATACCACGGTGATATTCCTGTCAGATTAACAAGCAGGATAAGTAGACGGTTGTTTACGTTGTATACGATTTCAAAGAGAGAGAAGGTGTTTTCCCCAAAGGATGTTTCCCTTTCTAGCTCCCTGGACCTCTCAGGCTCCACTCAGGAAAACTGATACCCAGGAGCTGTTTCAGCAGAGAGGTTAATGTGGGGAATCACTTAAATAGGTATCAGAGAACTAAAATGTCATACAGGGAGCACTGAGTCCGCACAGATACTAACTGCAGGAGGTGTGGGAAGAAGCCAGTGCCCCTAGGGCTAGGGGGTCTGAAGGAAGAAGTTGGGTTGATCAGAACCTGCGAGCTCAGGGAAGGTTGCCCGCGGGAGCTGACCCCACACCTCTGAGGAGGAAATGTTACCCTTCTCGTGCCAGTACCTCTGGGTTGTGCGGGAGTCCGGTGAGTCGAGTTTGGGGTGGTTTTTTTTTGTAAGATGGGAACTGGAACCAACTGCCACTTTGAGGTTGAAGAATCACTGTGGGAGCAACGTTGTCAGGACACTCGGCTAACAAGTAAGACCAGATCCCTTCACCTGCATTTGTTCCCCTTCCAGTCTCCCTGTAGTGCCTCCCACTGGCAGAACAGATCAGAGAGCCAGTCACAAGTGGAGCTGTAGTTGGCAGAGTCCCTGCTCCAGCGTTACAGAAGAGGGAGCTAAGAGAGAACTTGGTGACGGTACAGCCCCTAGTACCTGGAGTTTTACAATGTGAACTTTAATCCTTTGGCTAAAGTCATCTGCATTTAAAATAAATGCCCCTGGGAAAGATGAAAGTTTTATTGTTATTCTTCATTTACAACCTATTATGAGTAAGCTTATCAGCTCTTTTCTAGAGATTTAAAAATAAAGAAGAGGAGGGGCGCCTGGGTGGCTCAATTAACAGTCTGCCTTTGGCTCAGGTCATGATTTCAGGGTCCTGGGATCGAGCCCCACATTGGGCTCCCTGCTCAGTGGGGAGCCTGCTTCTCCCTCTCCCCCTGACCCCCACTCATGCTTGCTTACTCTCTCTCTCTCTGTCTCTCAAATAAATAAATCTTTAAAAAAAAAAAAAAAAGCTAAGAGGGAGTGCTTTGGCTCTAGCAGGGATAGATCAAGGATTTCACTAAGCTGGAAGAGGGGGTGGAATGTTAAAAAAGAAAAAAGACCAGGGAATTATGGAGAATAAATTTTTACCAACTTTCAAGTTTTGTGGATGCTTGGCAAGGTTTCTAGGTCTTTGCTGACCACAGCAAGATAGATGAACTGCAAGAAAGTAGATAGATCTGCCCCTTTGGTCAGCACTCAGTCCTACTCAGAGCCAGTAAGGGAATATAAAAATAAGACCCATGACCAAGACCAGACTAAGACAACAGTCACAGATGTGTCACTGAATGATCAATTTATGCAGTGATAATTGCCTTAGTAAATCAGGCAAAACCTTACTATTGACTCAATTACAGTAGCACCCTAATTAGTAGAGAGCTGAGGCCTGGGTTATTCTAAATTGGATTTTTCTGCTCTGAGGATTAATTAGGAAATCACTAGGTTTCCAAACTTGTTTTTATAGATTTTTTAAAAAATGATTTCCTCTTCATTCTGGCTCACTTTTGAATGGGAAGGAACAGTGATCTCTAATAAATGTAACTACTGCAATACTTTCGTGTTTTCATCCTGAATATCCATTTTGGCTCAGGCAGCATCAGGCACAGGCTCTGTGACAGGCACTGTGTAGGGCTGGACAAGGATGAATGAATCACAGCGTCTGTCCTTAACGCTTAGTGGTTGAGCTCACACAGGCTCTGGAGTCTGTGAGACCTGGGCCCCGAATGCCAGCGCTGCAACTCACAAGCTGTATGATTCTGAGCTTCAATTTCTTTATGTGGAAATTGGGATTCATAATAATACCCACGTAATGTGAAAATTAGCACAATATATAAACGCCTGTGGTAAATGTTCAATGAATTTGTCTACTAATAATACATGTACCTTACAAATGAATAGATAATTTTGCCATATGTGCATTCTATATATGTTGATTTTCACTGTCCATTGCTAAAGATGGAGGTAATTTAGGACCGGTCTGGATTGCTAGCAGTCCCAAGATAACGCTTTTTTCTCTCGTCCTCTTTTCTCCTCTTTCCTACAACCTTCCTTTTCCTTTTCTTGCCTGCAATCTTCTGGGTTTATAAGAAGTAATTCCATCTAGCCTTGAGGCAGCTTCTTCCTCCAGAACTGGAGAAAATTAATTTCTTTTGTTTAAGCCACCTAACGTTACTGTGGTACTTTGTCATAGAATCTATAGCAAACTAGTACACATAGTTATTGTGTTTCATTCTTTATGATCGTTTGGTCATAAAAACTTTTCCCTCGGAATTTTGAAGGTCTTCCTCCTCTGATTCCAAAACTCAGTATCGCTGCTTGGGACTTCAAAGACGTTCCAATTCCTAATTCTCTCAATTGTAACCTGTTTTCTCCCCTGTGTGAGTTTGTATGGTTTTCTCTTTGTCCCCAGTGTTCCGAAATATCACAGAAACATATCTTGAGGTGGCTCTCAGTTCATCTGTTTTATTGAATCAGCAGTGGACCCTTTTAACTTGAATACTCTTTTTCAGTTCAGGAAAATATTCTTGAGTAATTTTTGAATCTTGCATATGATTTATCCCTTTTTCTTTCTTTATGGAATTCCTAGCTGATCCTCTCATGTCTGTCTTTTCTCTCCTTTTTATTAATCTGTAAAGTTTTGCTCTAGGAGATTTTTCTCAGCTTACTTTCTGGAAGATTTCAACTTATTTTCAAATGCTTCTATTAAGTTTTCAAATTGTGCTATCATTTTGTTTTAATTTACAAGGGCCATTTGATTTTCATAATGTTCTGGCTTTTTAAAAATCGTATTTTGAGCTTTTTTCACAATTACAACATCTTAACTTTCTGAGCATAATGATATTTTTAATGTTTCATCACTCCACATGGCCTAATATCCTCTAACATGTTTCTTTCTATTTTTTACTGTCTTTATAATTCTCTATCTTTCATTAATGAATTTCTTCAGATACCCAGTAATCTTTGGCTGTCCACATTAAAGAATAGGAAATGCGAAAACTTGAGTATAATTTCAGAGTAAATGGGTGGGGCTGTCAACTGGTAGTTTTGTTGTAGGGAGATGGCTGGGCGGCGGGGGGGCGGGGGGGGTGCATTTTGGAGTCTCCAATCTCTCCCTCTTCAGATCTTTCATCTTAAGCTGGTCAGATTCCCCAGAGAAGTCTCTGCCAGTGTCCTCCCTGGAAAGTCAAAACCTGGCTGCCAATGTTCTGGAGCCTAAGCTGATGAAGACAGTTGGGAATTTCGGCTTCCAGGATGCAAACATTCACTTGGTCCTCCAGTTTTCACTATGGCTCCCTTACCCCTAACCATGTCTGACGTCTTACAGTTCAGGGGCTGCATTATTACCCTATGCAGAAACAAAAACCAAAACCAAAAACCCTCACAAAACACAACTCCTCCAGGCTTCTGTTAAAGTACAGGTGAAGATCTCAGGATCTAACTTCTTCCTAAACAGCTTTCAACCAGTGCTTATTTTAGCAACCCCTTCACCCGGCTTCTAGAGGCCACTGGTGCCCCAGTTCTAAAATTTTATGAGATGTTGTAGTTTAAATATGATTGTTCTTGGTCTTGCCCAGAGCTGGTTTAGAAATCTGCTAAGTCTGTTACTACCTGTCAGTCTGCTTCTCACATTCCAACATTTTGTTGCTGTTGCTTTCTGCTGTCTTTGTTCCTTAAGGGTTTATACCTGTATGTAAATGTGCACACAGCCCCATTAAGCTCCCTGCTCAGTTAGGAGTCTGCTTCTCACTCTCCCTCTGCCTGTCCCCCTGCTTGTGCTCTCCCTCTCTCTCAAATAAATAAATAAAATCTTAAAAAAAGTAAACACACACATTACTGTTATTTTCATGGGGGTATTGAGAGCCAAATTAAATGCAGGGGTTTAATTTCCCATCTTTACCTGGAAGTCTCAAGAGTAAGTATTTCTTAGTTTGTATTTAACGTTCACATAGTAAAGATGATGTCATAAAGTGCAATTAGAAATGACCAATAGAATAAGAAAATGTCTCACATTGCTTTAAATTTCAGCACCTTATCACCTTAATGCTATGAAGAGGCTTAAAAGTCTTTACCGAACAGTCAGAACTCTGAATATTATGTATATTATATATTTGGCCTGATAGTTATCTCATCCTTTTACCAAAAACAATTATACTTAAGAAGTTAGTTATTGCACTGCGGTGCCTAAAGCCCAAAAAAAAAAACCTCTCAAAATAGGCCTTGTCACATAAAAAATTAATTGGTTGCTTTGTTCCTCCTTAGATTTTTCATTAATTTGAGGACATAATTTAAGTGACAGTTAACTGTACCACCTTTGCTTCTCCCTGTTAAAAAATAAATCACTATTTAAAAGTCTAGTTAAGAAAGTTTTCTGAAATATTTTTCAAAGCGTTAGCTTTCACTTTTCTTTTTGCATTATGAAATAATACAACTTTAGCCTTCAGAAAAGACTGGCGTTTTGGTCACCTATTACTACATAACAGTCTATCACAAAATTTAATTTAAAACACATTTTATTTGCTCATGATTCTTTTATTTCAGCAGTTGTGCTGGGTTAAGCTGGCCAGTTCTTCCACTGGTTCCATGTAGAGTCAGTATGTGGTTGCAATCATTCTACAGGGGAAGGTGGGTAGACAGTGAACATGTAGATACATCTCCTCCCACCCCCTAGAAAGTAAAACATAAGAAAAATACAATAAAACAAGGTAATGGAAGACAGAGAGACTTGAGGGACAGGAGAGTAACTATCCTAGCTAAGGTATTAAAGGTGACATTTAAGTTGAGACCCAACTTGTTGGGTTGGAAAGAAATGTTGGAAAGAAACAAGTTGTGCAAAAATCTGGGAGTTGCATGAACAACAGCCCTGGATGGTGTCACGCTGGGTTTTTTCAAGGGCAGAGGAAAGGCAATGTTGCTGGTTTATAATGAGCAAGAGGAAGAGGAGAAGAGGTGAGCACATTGGTGTAGGCAGGACCAGACCATGTGCCTGGAGCATGTAGACCATGGGAAGGAGTTTTGGTTTTATTCCAAATTCCAAATCTAGGGGAAGTTGGTGAGGAGTTTTAAGCAGAAGAGGGATGAGATTTTATTTGTTTTTAAAGATCCTTGCTATGTAGAGAAAGAACTGATGGGAGAAAGTGAAATTGGAGGAGTTAGGAGATTATTATAATGCTCTTGGAAACAACTTCAAAGCAAAGAGGGTGATAAAAGATCAGATTCAGGATAACATTTCGGAAGAGGAACTCAGAGAATGTGATTGGATATTGAACATGAGAGAAAGAGAGGATAGAGGATGCATCTCAAGTTTGTGACTTGAGAAATTGGGTTTTTACCATATAATGGTATAGATCTAGAGTTCTGTTTGGGACATGTTGGGTTTGAGTTGTCTCTTTGACTTGTGTGGAGTCCAGTCATCTACCAGCTATGTTTGATGGTCTATCTCAATACTTTATAGTCTCACTTTGTGATTAACCCCCTCCTTGGGCAACTAAGACATTACGACCCACATTTTTCTGACAAGTAACTGGGTCCCAAAGAAGCTCATTGACTTCCTTGTACACAGGTCTATAGGGCATTTTCATCCCTTACTCACTCTCCTGGTCCAGTTTTTGTAGTCAAAGGGAGAGGCAGGATAAGGATCCCATTACTGAGGCTTTGCCTATATACTCAAATTTTCATTCATGTTTGAGGCAACTGGCTATCTCCTAGCCACATGTGGCTATTTATATTTTAATTTTAATCAGTTAAAATTAAGTAAAAGTAAAAATTTACTTTCTCATTGTGCTATCCACAGTTTAAGTGTTCAGTAGCGACATGTGACTAGTGGCTACAATATTGGGCAGCATAGATAAAGAACATTTTCATTATCTCAGAAATTCCTTTTCAGCAACAGTGGACTCTAGCTAATTTGTACTAAATTAATTGTGAAGAAAGTGTAGTCATATCTTAATAGCTATTGCCTAAGAGGAAAGTTAAAAAAAATGAGTTGGTATTTGCTTTAAAATAACACATTTAATGGTAAGCTGGTTTTATACCCAGCTCTAATGAACACCTTTCCCCAAATCACACCCCTTGAATGTTCGTGTTTCTCATTTTATCTGGTAAGAATAGAGGAGCCTCTATTCTCTATATAAAGAAACTAGGTTCTTTCCACCTTTGCATTACCCTCACTCAAAATACATACTGCATAACACCCACATTCCTTTGTACCCACTGCTCACCTCCACATGTAACACTCTCAGTGAACAGTTCTTTGCACAGAACAAGCCAAACATTTACAGAATGTTTACAACCAGCATATCACAGTACTTTACAACACTGCTGTGGACGGTTGGCTTCAGAACAGAGTGCTAATAACCACAGCCTCAGGGAGTCTGTAGCTAAAACATAATTTCATTGAATATTCTCTTCCGGTTTTTGCCCTTCCTAGCATGGAGGAGATTGGGAGGCTCATCAAGTGAAAACTGAGGGCTGCTCACCTCCAGAGAAAGCAGGAGAGTAGAGACCCTAGAGGGGAATCTGTAGGAATTTAAGGCTCAGGTTTGCCTGTTACTTGATGACAGATCAGCAAGGCCTTCCTCATAGGGCAAGATGAAATCATCCAGAAAGTCCCTTTCACACATACATGCATACAGGCAGGCATGTGCTCTCAGCAGTTCCTTTTACAAATGAATGGGAAAATTTGGAACCGACAGATGGGTTTTGAATCCTTCCTCAGTTATGTGACTTTGGGCATATTACATAACTGCTCCAAAGGGTAGGATAAGTAGATATCTGTGCAGAGCCTCGATCGCATAATTATTCCTCTGCCAATTCAGTTTATTCCTCTCCTTATCCTTCAGGGTGAAGGAGAGAACAAAACTAGAACAGAAATTGCATTTTCCCTTTAAAAATTTCTTTTAAAAAATATTTCATGTTTTTTTATAGGTAGTACTTACATATGATAAAAATTTCCAAAGTATGTCAGTGAAGTTTCCTTCCTTTCCAGCCACCTAGTTCTCCCCAGAGGCAGCTAGTATTTCTGGTTGTCTGTGTGTCCTTTCCATAGTCATCCTGTGCATGTGCAAGCAAATAAATACATCATTACATTTATATCTACTTCCTTATATGTGTGTGTTTTTCTCTTTGATGCAAATAGCTGTGAGGCACCTGGGTGGCTCAGTTGGTGAAGCATCTGCCTTTGCCTCAGGTCATGATCCCAGGGTCCTGGGATCGAGCCCCATGTCTGACTCCCTGTTCAGTGGGGAGTCCTCCTCTCCCTCTGCCCCTTCCTTGCTTGTGCACTCTCTCTCTCAAGTAAATAAATAAAACCTAAAAAACAAAACAAAACAAAACCCAAATAGCTATGTGACTATTTTGAACTTTGTTTGCTCCTGGAGTAACTTGAAAATTTTTTTATATCTACATTGAACACCCTTAATCTCTTTACAGATGCAGAGTATTTCATTGTCGAGTCGTACAATAATTTATCTTTACCCCCACTGATGAATTAAGTCATTTTTAGAACTTTGCTATGATAACCCATGGCATAATGAGTGTTTTTTATTATCTGTCACTTTGCACATGGGTAAATGTATTTGTAGAATAAATTTTTAAAAGAATTGCTGGTCAGAAGATATGTATATATTATATATAATGTAATAATTATAGTTATTATTATAAATGTGTATATAAAATATATATAATTTTGATAGACTTGGTCAAATGGTCCTTACAGAATTTGTACTAGTTTGCTGACCCACCAGTAAGGTAGGAAAGCAGTTTCTAAGGCTCACACCAGAGCGCTGACACCTCAGAGACTGAGCCCCCAAGTCTTATGTTTGCCAGAACAGCTCAGCTTACATTGTCCACGTGTGTGTGCATGTGCCTATGTGTGTGATTTTGTTTGAAGAAAGTTGTTTTGGCTAAATGGCTAAGAAAAGCTTGAGAGCAATGATATCAAGAATCATCACTGTGCCTTCTCTTAGCCCTTCAGTTTGAAAGAGTGACAGAGAAAATGAGATTGTTCGACACCCTGTAAGAAAATCCTTTGGCAGTGTGGCGAGAATGATTCAGGTGGTAGTTGGAAAGGTGAAATAGGTAGAAATATTTCCAGAAGAAGTAGATGCCAAGGTATAAGGAGATGGTATTTAGTCACATAGCCCCCAATGTTAGCAGGTGTCCTCCAGATGGTCAGTTCATTTGAGCCCATCGTAAGGGCTAGTCACGTGCCAAGCCCTGTACTAGCGCAGGGAATACAGAGATGAGCATGGCTGGTCCCTGCCCTCAAGAAGCTCATCCAGAGAAGTCAGGTATGTAAGCAGACAGTTTCTATATGATGTCATAGAAGCAACAGCAATGATGACAGCTAACTCTGAGAGCTTATTAAACACTAGACAGTGGGGTTCTGCAAGGCTTGCCATCTCTCTTGATTCTACCAAAATGCTATGAGAGTAATTACAGTGTTATCCCCATTTCACAGATGAGGAAACCAAAACCCAGGGAAGTTGAGGGACAGTCTCAGTACCACATAGTAAGTGACAGAACTAGGGTTTAGTCTGTGGACTGTCTCAAAGTCTTAAGGGGAAGGAGGGGTAATGTTAGAACTTAAGGCTCATTTTCCTCCTGCATTAAATGATTTCCTCCTTCCCTCTCTTATTGTAGCACCACATTACTTTTCAGGGGGCGGACACGGGGTTAAGGTAGACCCTTAAAGGGAGATGTGCCCTGTGCCGAGGCTCAAAGAATAAGTGGAAGCAAGGAAAACATTCCAGGCAGGGCAACTCTTGGGCTGATCTGAAGGAGAGTCAGCCTCCAGGAGTCAGGAAGTTTCTGGCACAGGGAGACAGGTGAGTGGAGTGGGTGAGAGGGTGGCCTCTGGAGCCAGACTGCCCGAGTTGAAATCCTGGCTCTCCCCTTTAGTTGAGTGACTTTGGGAACATCACTCACCTTCTCTGATTCTTCACCTGCACGATGGAGCTAGAAAATGCTATGTCCTGGGTTATTGCAAGGGTTGAATGAGTTAATGTATCTGGAGCGCTTAGAATAGTGCCTGGCACGTGCCCTATATATTTGTTCCCACTATAGAATCTCCAGGCTCCAGGTACAACCTAGATATAAGGAAGAGGAAAACAAAATCTTGAACCTCATCTGCAGTGCTTATTATAGAGAACTATTACATGAGCTCACACAATGTAATGTGGTGCTATAAAAGGAGAAGAAAGCAGAAAACCACTTAATAGAGGAGGGACATGGGCTTTTAGGCCAGAATTGTCCTGTCAAGTATGGTCATTCTTATCAGCTTTCAGCCATCATCTGGTATTGTGAGTCAAAAATGAGCTTTTTTATTTGTTTCTTTATGGCATCTTTATTTGGTATTAAAATGGAATGGTCTATCTTAAATAAGGTGAAAAGGCAGAGGAGGATAAAATAAAAGGAACTGCATTCAGCGTAACTTTGGTTTTCCTCTCCTCCACTTTGATGCAATAATATGTTTTCAGAAAACCCTGAAGAAAATACCAGCTAAGCTCTGCAGCTTCCTCATTCACCCACATAGCATTTATCTCTCATCCACCAAGTCAAATTACTTTTTCTGAGAACAGTATTCTATAACAGAATCCTAGGGAAGTGAAAGTGAGAGGAAAATACTTCTCCAGGGAATCGCTCATGTGATTTACATTTTATTTTCAAATTCTCTGGCCTTTGTCCCCTTTGTATACTATCCCAAACTCAAATTCCCAGCTGTTCCCAAACCAGACCCCATGCCTGGACTATCTTCCCTAGCTCAGTTTTCTCTCTTCCTCCTGACATTTGAACAACTCTTGGGAATCCATCTTCTTGAAGAAAACATTTAATAGCAATTTCCCCAACATAAATCCCAATGGCCCTCACTTACTGCTATTCAAAAACATATACCTGTGTTTGTACCAGCCACTCACTAGATGCTGGGGCTACAGAAATTAGTATGATTCAGCCTTTTGTCCTGAATGAGTTCACGGTCTTCTGTGGGACAGAGACATGCAAAGGGAGGTTGATCCTGCCCGTCTCTGCCATATGATCAAGTTCATTTCCTTTATGGTTTGTCTTTCCCGCTAGACTGTAAGGCTCTCAAGAACAAAGATTTTATCTGTTTTGTTTACTGCTGTATAATCAGTACCCTAGACAAAGCCCTCAATAAACATTTGCTGAATGAATGAATGAATGAATGAATGAATGAATGAATGAAAAAACAAGTGACAATACAGAATAATTGATAAATCGATGTGCTTACAAGATAAGAAGTAGCACAGAGGAGGGAATACTGAATTCTTTGCAGGAAAGGAGTGGAGTTGGAGGGGTGAGGAGAGGTGACTTCTGAGCTGGGTTTTGAAGGCAGTGGCTGCCACCATTGGTATGCCTTGCACGGCATCCCCACTCTTAGGAGGTACCTCATTAAAGTTTGCTGAAGTTAATAAACTTCACAATTTATGAAGCAATTATACTTACAGTATGTCTAATACTGTACCATTTAACACATTTCTGGGAAGGGAAGACATGGCCACTTCATGCTGGTTATTGTGGTCCTGAAAGCTCTGTCACCTGGAAAACCTCTCAGTTCTCCGTGGGGTAGGAGTATCCCCTGGAAAACCCAGTGTCTTGGTGTGTGTGGATATGAGCCCTGTGAGAAGCTTTAGAGGCTGGGTCGTCCACTGGCTGAGAAAGAAAGCAATTTTAAGTATATGTTTTAGGAGAGGAGTCCCATCCAGCAAGGAACATGGGAAAGGAACAGACAGAGGCCCTGAGCCAGACCAGAGCTTATTCCCTAATTCCTATATCCACCACCCAAACCAGTTTCACGTCTTAAAATGTCTGAAAAACCAGATGGTTATGACATGGAAGGGGAGGGGCTGGGGAGACGAAAGGAGATAAAAACAAAATACATTTTTAGTTGGATTTATCTAATGACCTTACTGAGGGAAAAAAAATTATTTTATTTTAAGGTTTACTTAATTGCATTTAGTTCCAGCTCCTTCCCGGCATAATTATGTTAATGCTCAGGAGACTAAGAACCAAAACTACTGAGGGGTGTGAGCCTCTTGCCTCTGGTGTGATCTCTGGGCTCTCTCATGCTGTTCCAGACCTACCCGCTCTGTGACTGACGGAAGACCCCTCTGTATGAGTCACACCACATTACGTCACAGATTAGGCTCCTCACCTCCAGTTAACCTTCAGCTTGTGTTTTCAATGTGTGCAGCTTCATCATACACAACAAAGACACTTTCTTCAACAATGCCACAAGAAGTAGAATCGTACATCATATTTTACAAAGAATAAAGTATGAAGAAGGAAAAAACAAAATTGGTAAGTAGTATATTAGTATAACAAGCTACATCAGATTTGGGGGATTACAGACTTTTTTCTTTGGTTTTATAAAGCTTATATCAATTCTAGAACCACTCATCATTTATAAAATCTCTACTTCTTTGATGGATAACTCACAAGTGTAAAAATCTTAATATCATCCTTAGATCTCTTTAAAATAGCATGTTACCTCATTTACCTAAGATCATGGAGAATTTCTCTCAATTCAGCAAATATTTATGGTGTGCTCATTACGTGCCGGCACTGGGCTGGATGTTGGGGAGATGAGCATGGTTCTCTCCTGGGGCGTATGTTCAAGCATTTGAATGACGACAATAAACAAATGAATAGATACAGTGAGTAACGTGAAAAAATTGAAATGGTGAGGGGCGCCTGGGTGGCGCAGTCTGCCTTCGGCTCAGGGCGTGATCCCAGCGTTATGGGATCGAGCCCCACATCAGGCTCCTCCGCTGGAAGCCTGCTTCTTCCTCTCCCACTCCCCCTGCTTGTGTTCCCTATCTGGCTGTCTGTCTCTCTGTCAAATAAATAAATAAAATCTTAAAAAAAAAATTGAAATGGTGAGTTCAAGCTGAGATGGAGTGGTCAGGGGAAGCTTCATTGAGAAGCTGGGGTTTGAACTAGACCTGATGAAAAGAAGGGGCTGATATAGGAACATGGTGGTCTCAGGGGAAGAGGGGAGGTTGTTCTAGGCAAGTGCCGAGATGAGCTGTCACATAAGGAAATTCTCCAAATAATCACCTTCCCCATTAAACAGCTTCCATAATTCATACATATGGATTTTTTATTTAACTTTATTTTTTAATTCCAGTTTAATTAATATACAGTGTTATATTAGCGGCAGTTGTACAATATAGGGATTCAACGGTTCTGTACTCAGTGCTAATCCTGATAAGTGTACCTTGATCCCCTTTACCTGTTTCACCCACCCACCCACTCCCACCTTTAGTAACCACCAGTTTGTTCTCTTTAGTTAAGAGTCTGTCTTTTGGTTTATCTCTTTTTTTCTTTGTTTTGTTTCTTATATTCTACATGGGAATGAAATCATATGCTATTTTTCTTTCTCTGACTGACTCACTTCACTTAGCACTCCATCTTCTAGATCCATCCATGTTGTTGCAAATGGCAAGATTCCATTCTTTTTTATGGCTGAGTAATATTCCATTGTGTGTGTGGGGGGGGGGATATGTATATATACCATATCTTTATCCATTCCTCTATTGACGGACACTCATAATTTATATTTGGGGCATTTTATGAGAACCATTCCATATTACCAAATTTTCTCCATTATTAAACAGATTATCATATATCAAGAGGACTCAGGTGGCTTTGTCCTTATCTCTGTCCAGACAAGATTTTTATTGATAGTTTGAACAATGACCTAGTCAGGAGACGAAAATCGCACATAATTTTTACAGGGAAAGTTTAATATAAAATATATTATTAAATATTAATATAAAAACATGAGAGAGGATTGGAGTAATCAGGGATTGGTTAGTAAAGGTTAAGGAGAACTCTAGAGAATAAAGAAATAGGAGATATTAGAGGCAGCTACCACTTCTAGAAAGACTCTCCCCACAAAGCTGAGACGTAGATTCTGTTGGAAGTGGTGTAGCTGTGGTTCAGTAGGTGGCAGAACAGTTTTCTGGGGGCATGGTGGGGGACTGCCTAGAGGGGTTCCAGGGAAGCCGTTCATTGAGAGGTGTTGCATCAACAGCGTTGCTCTGTGAAGCTGTTCAAGGAGATACCTGCCCTTGGGGAGGTGCCATGTGCTACGGGCCACCATGCCCTGTAGGAAGTTGGTGCCATAGAAGCCATGTGTTGCAGAAGCCTGCTGAGGGAAGCATACTGGTATCAGGGAGACAAATTTCTTCCTCCTCCAGGGTCTTTCCAGTGCCTAATACTGACAAAACTTAACATTGTACAGTCTGTTAAGGAGAAATATTTACAAGGTCTAGCTCCATTTTTGCAAAGTAGGCAATGAAAGTATAGTTGGAGCTAAGGGGCAAATGTATTGATAACTGGTACTTGGCCTAAACAGCCTGTCCATCAAGCTTTCAGGTGGAGTGGACTCTGGAAGAATGCATTAAATATGTTTGTCATTGGAGGCAGGAGCATAAAAGATCTCAGTGATCTGGAAATCTCAGCCAAATCCAACAAGATGACATTTAATTGTTTGTAAATGTGAAGTCCTATACTCGAATTCAGCAAAACAACTACCCTGGTACAGTGTGGGAGAAATGTTGCTTAAGAACATCATGAGAGGAACAGACTTGAGAGACTTAGCTGAACGCAAGCTCAGTGTGAGTCACTCTGTGAAGCCGCCAAAACTACTTTGATCCCAAGCTGCATTAATTAAAATATAATAGAAAATGATAACTATCTAGTCCAAATCTGGATACACCTGAAATAATGTTGAGTGAGAGTCTATGTAGGTGGATACGGTAAAATCAAACCTGATTTAGATATTCCTTAACATCAGCGGGGTTGTGAATTAGGATATCTTCATATTCTCTGCATCAATCACCCATCTTTGAGACATGTCCTCTCCATGACGTCCTCCATGACCATTCCACCTTGAAGGAATTCTTCCCTCTTCCCATGAATTCCTATGGCACTTTCTTTGAGAGATGATTTGATAATTATGTACAATTCTGATTATCTTGAATTCTTTATTTTCAATGACATTAGGAAAATTCTACCACCTAAAGAGAACCATTGTAATATTTTGGTGTATTAAATAATTTAAATATTACATTAATTACTTTTTTCATATTTATGCATTTATCCATAATTTTAACAGACTTAGGGTATACTACACTAACTTTTATCATACCTTTTTCAGTTAACATTGTATCATGAAAATGCTAAAAAAAAAAAAAACAAGTGAAAGTAAAATGATTATGGCAATAGCTATTCTGAATTATTTTATAAAATGCAAATTTATAAAAAACAGTGCCTTCACTAATATTGATGCTATGATTTGCAGCACACCTCACAGTTTATTATAAAACACTAGGGTGTTGAGAATCTGCAGCTAAAACTGCTAGTTGGACAATAAGCTCCTTAATTGTAAATAAGTTGCCCTATTTGTCTTCCTGTCATCATTGCCTAACATAATTCTGGCTTATAGTAGGAGTGCTTGTTGAAATGAATTGAAAATCTTTTAAACATGATTAATATCTAACCATCAGCATCCTTGCACGGTCGAAAATTGTGTACAATGTGGCCATTCAGCAATTATTGTGCTTAACTTTTGCATCTCAAAATGTGAGCTGTTTTTAGAAATGGTCAAGATGGAGGCAAAAAGAGACAGTGATTTGTAAATATTCTTTTTTTTTTTTTTAAAGATTTTATTTATTTATTTGACAGAGATAGAGACAGCCAGCGAGAGAGGGAACACAAGCAGGGGGAGCGGGAGAGGAAGAAGCAGGCTCATAGCTGAAGAGCCTGATGTGGGACTCGATCCCATAACGCCGGGATCACGCCCTGAGCTGAAGGCAGACGCTTAACCGCTGTGCCACCCAGGCGCCCCTGATTTGTAAATATTCTAAAGGAATGCAGGGAGTGTTGTTACTAGTAAGAAATGATGTTTATAAAAGTTTCTCTCATTTGATGAAAGAAAGAGAATTCTATCCAAGAACTCCAGTGCCTTTTATTTTTTAAGTTTTTATTTAAATTCCAGTGAGTTAACATACACTGTTAGTTTCAGGGTACAATATGGTGATTCAACATACACTGTTAGTTTCAGGTGTACAATATGGTGATTCAGCACTTCCATACAACATCTGGTGCTCATCACAAGTGCACTGCTTAATCCCCATCACCAATTTAACCCATCCTCCCCCCTACCTCCCCTCTGGTAACCATCAGTTTGTTCTCTAGAGTTAAGAATCTGTTTCTTGGTTTACCTCCCCTCTCTTTTTTTTCCCCCTCTTCCCATTTGTTTTGTTTCTTAAATTCTACATATGAGTGAAATCATGTGGTATTTGTTTTTGACTATTTCACTTACCATAATATTCTGTAGCTCAATCTATGTCATTGCAAATGGCAAGAGTTCATTCTTTTTTATGGCTGAGTAATATTCCATTGTGTGTGTGGCTATTTATATTTATATTTATATTTATATGATATGTATCTTTATCCGTTCATCAGGTCAGTGCTTTGAAAATTGGTAATGATGACCTGGAGAAGTATCTGATTAGAAATGACCAATCACAGAGTAAATTATTAACCTAGGGTCAGGCATTATTCTGAAAAATATGGAGTAAAACCACAAATGCTTGGTTGACCTGATGATTCATTGTCATGTTTGGTTTCATAAATGAAAGAAATAACATATTAGAAGAAAATTTAATTTATTGATAGAATGGTATTTATCTGTTATTTTCTACCTGAAGCTCTTTCTGAAAGTAGCATCTTCCATGAACCAACATTGATTAGCTGATTTGTAAACATGATTTGTAAGGACATTTTGCTGGAGTGTAAACTACCACTATGTAAGTTTTCCAGATTCACTCTGAATTTATTACAACTGTGAAAATCAAACTATTGAAATCCACTCTCAAAATAGAGCAATTAATAGATCAACATAGATTTATTTAACAATATAAGTAGATAAAATAAATTTTGAAATTGACTGTGTTTTCAAAATTGGTGCTCAAAGGGGAAGTTGCTGAAGTGGTTGACTTCAAATATTAACTACTTTCTCACTTTGCACGACTTTGATAAATTATGATAAACTTACTGGGTCATCATCAGAGTCTGTTATTAGGTCCCGTAAATTCTGTTTTTTTCTAGTATCTGAGATGTTTGAAAGTTTATTGATGGGACGCCTAGGTAGCTCAGTTGGTTATGCGTCTGCCTTCAGCTCAGGTCATGATCGGGTCCTGGGATCAAGTTCCACAGCAGGCTCCCTGCTCAGCAGGGAGTCTGCTTCTCCCTCTCTCTCTACCCCTCCCCGCTGCTCATTCTCTGTCTTTCTCTCTCTCTCTCACTCTGTCTCTCAATAAAATCTTTTAAAAAAAGGAAGAAAGTTTATTGATGAGATATGTGGATTTCTCAATAGACTTGAGGCAATCAGAGCTTTCCATATAATAATTTATTCATTCATAACAGAGGTATTTATTGAGGGCCTCCTGCATGCTAGACAAAATACAAAAGCCCTACAGATATTTGCATTTCAAATGTTGTTCTTAGACATTTATTGTTCATGTCAGTCATCTTAAAACACATTACTGTATTAGTGTGATTAAAAGTACCTAAACATTGATTGACCCGGCATCAATAAAAAGTGAATCAGTGCATGTTCCATTTCCCAATAAGGCTAAGCCTCTGGACTCTAATCAGGACCTAAAGCATGGGGAGCATTCCCCTGTTAGCCACTTGAGAGACATCCTTCTAGTCATCATCTTTGAGGTATATTTTAGGAAGTAGTATAATTCTTGACTTGAAAGACACTTTAAGGACCAACACATTGAACTTCCACTTTTGGCCAAGACGGAGTAACAGGCACAAGATTTACTCTCCCACCTGAAAAAAAGGAAAAACAGGAAAAAAAATGTGGGAGACCATTCTTTTCAAGACACTGAACATTGGGCAGCCAAGAATAGAAATCCCTGAGAGACAGAAAACAAATGCAGTGAGCACTATGATTGCATCAGCCCACTACGTTGACATAGTTTCTAGATGGCAGCCTAGGGAGGGAGAACCCAGGCAGAACCTGGTAGACTCCCTGAGTTGCAAAGATATTGCTAGGAGTCTAAGGAAACCAAGGCAGTTAGAGTTCACAGAAGAAAGTACAAAAAGCAAAAAGTTCTGCCAAGAGAGAACCCTGAAGATCATCAGAGGGCCCCCCACCTTAATTATTTAGCAGAGTACTAGTTAGTGCATATGTATTAGGAAACTACTCAAAGCCAGTGAAAGAACAACCCCAAAGGATTTCCAGTGAAATTGGAACGGCTCATAATTCACAGAGCATTGAACATAAATGTTCTAAAGAACCCAATCCAAAATTCAGAATAAAAAAATCAAGGCCTAGGGGCGCCTGGGTGGCACAGGGGTTAAGCGTCTTCCTTCGGCTCAGGGCGTGATCCCGGTGTTGTGGGATCGAGCCCCACATCGGGCTCCTCCGCTAGTAGCCTGCTTCTTCCTCTCCCACTCCCCCTGCTTGTGTTCCCTTTCTCGCTGGCTGTCTCTATCTCTCTGTCAAATAAATAAAATCTTTTAAAAAAAAAATCAAGGCCTAAATTCTTTGCTGCCTGCAAGAAACTTTAAAGACACAAATGGGTTAAAAGTAAAAGGTTCAAAAAAGTTATGCTTAACCAAAATAAAGCTGAAGTGGCTGTATTGATATCAGACGAAATAGATTTCAGAGCAAAGAATATTACCAGGGATAAAAGTAAATTCAGTCAGTTCATCAGGAGGACATAATCCTAAAAGCCTGGAGCTTCAAACTACATGAAGCAAAAACTGACAGAACTGCAAAGAGAAATAGACAACTCCACAATTACAGTTGGATATTTAAATGCTTCTTCCTCAGTAATTAATAGGATAGGTAGAAAATCAGTAGGGGCTAGAAGACCTGAACAACAGTCTCAGTGAACATAACTGATCTTCTGGATCACTTCCAACAACAGCAGGATACCTGTTTGTTTTTTTCAAGCGCACATAGAACATACCCAAGATAGGCCATGTTTGGGGATATAGAACAAGACTTCATCTAAAGTGATTCAAGTCATACAGAATATGGTTTTTGACCACAGAGGAATTAAATTCAATGTTAATATGAAGATGATCTCTGGAAATGTAACAGATATTTAAAACTAATACCTTTTAAATAACTCATCAGTGAAAGAAGAAATCAAAAGAAAAATCAGTATGTTGCACTCAATGAAAATGAAAACAATATATCAAAAAGTGTACAGTCCTTAGGGAGAAATTTATAGTATAATAGGCCTATATATGAAAAGAAATGTCCAAATTAATGACCTCCCCTTCCACCTTAAGAAAGAAGAGAAAGAAAAAGGAATTAAAGTAGGTAGATGAAATAATAAAAGAGAAGAAATAAATGAAATAGAAAACAGAAAAAAATAATAGAGAAAATAAATGAAACCAAAAGCTGTTCTTTTGAAAAAAATTATAAACCTTGTGATGAACACACCCAAGGTGACTTCCTAGTGAGCCATGGCCTGTGTAATTACTTTCCCTTAAGTGTAGGTAGAAACTGTAGCTTACATTTATTTTTTTAATAATATTATTTTTTTATTATGTTAGTCACCATACAGTACACCCCTAGTTTTTGATGTAGTGTTCCATGATTCATTACTTGCATATAACACCCAGTGCACCATGCAATATGTGCCCTCCTTAATACCCATCACCGGCCTATCCCATTCCCCCACCCCCCACCCCTCTGAAGCCCTCAGTTTGTTTCCCAGAGTCCATAGTCTCATGCTTCATTCCCCCTTCTGTTTACCTCCCCTTTCTTCTTCCCTTTCTTCTCCTCCCGATCTTCCTACTTCTTATGTTCCATAAATGAGTGAAACCATATGATAATTGCCTTTCTCTGCTTGACTTATTTTGCTTAGCATTATCTCCTCCAGTCCCGTCCATGTTGCGGCAAATGTAGCTTACATTTAACCAATAGAATTGCAAAGGTGATTGTGTCACTCCTGTGATTATGTTACATAACATGGAAAAGTTTAGGAGACCTTCCAGATGTAAAAGAGCTCTTAATTTGACTTTGACTTAATCAAAGGGAAGATCATCCTGGGTGCGCCTGACCTACTCAGGCAAGCCCTTTCAAAGAGTGTTCAGGCCTGCCCCCAGCTCAGAAACTTGAAGCAACAGGGACTCCCTCTCTCTGTTGCTGGTTTCAAAGAAGCAAGTTGTTGTGAATATAGCAGCTGCAGGGAAATCAGTTCTGTCAATGATCAGTGGGTCCTTTCCTAGTTGAACCTCCAGGTAAGAATGCAGTCTAGCCAAATCCTTCACTTTGGTTTTGTGAGACCCAGAGCAGAGAACGTAGGTAAAGCATGCCCAGACTTCTGACCAAAAGAAACTGTGAAATAATAAATGGCTATTGTTTTCAGCTACTACATTTCTTGTTACACAGTGATAGAAAACTAATGCAAATTTCTAGCCAGGTTTATCAGGAAGAAAAGAGAGAAAATACAAATTCCTGAATTTCCAGGAATAGGGGAGATGCTGTCACTAAAAAAAGGTGGGAGTATATTAAGGGAATATTTGAATAATCTTTCGTCAATAAATTTGACAACTTACATGGGTACATTTCTGGACAGATGCAAATAATCAAAACCCATTCAAGAAATAATAACCCTGTGTTGTTGATTTTAGCCATTCTGATTGGTGTGAGATGATACCTCATTGTAATTTTGATTTGCATTTTCCTGATGATAAGTGATGTAAGGATCTTTCATGTGTCTGTTGGCCATCTGTATGTCTTTGCAAAAATGTCTGTTCATGTCTTCTGTCCATTTTTTAATTGGGTTATTTGTTTTTTGGGTGTTGAGTTGTGTAAGTTCTTTACATATTTTGGATACTAACCCTTTGCCAGATACATCATTTGTAAATATTTTCTCCCATTCCATAGGTTGCCTTTTGTTTCCTTTGCTGTGCGGAAGATTTTTATTTTGATGTAGTCCCAATAGTTCATTTTTGCTTTTGTTTCCCTTGTCTCAGGAGACATTATCTAGAAAGAAGTTGCTACAGCCAATGTCAAAGAAGTTACTGCCTGGGTTCTCTTCTAGAATTTTTATGGTTTCAGGTCTCACATTTAGGTCTTTAATCTATTTTGAATTTATTTTTGTGTCTGGTGTAACAAAGTGGTCAAGTTGCATTCTTTTGCCTATTGCTGTCCAGTTTTCCCAACACAATTTGTTGAAGAGAATGTCTTTTTCCCATTGGATATTTTTTCCTGCTTTGTTAAAGATTAGTTGACCATATAATTGTGGGTTCATTTCTGGGTGTTCTGTTCTATTGATATATATTTGTATCAGTAAGGTACTGTTTTGATTACCACACCTTTTTATTTATTTTTTTTTAAGATTTTGAGACAAAGAGAGACAGAGCACAAGCAGAGGGAGCAGCAGGCAGAGGGAGAAGCAGGCTCCTTGCTGAGCAAGGAGCCCAATGCAGGACTCAATCCCAGGACCCTGGGATCATGACCTGAGCCAAAGGCAGATGCTTAACCGACTGAGCCACCCAGGTGTCCCATGATTACCACAGCTTTTTTAAAAAAGATTTTATTTATTTGAGAGAGAGAGAGAGACCAACTGGCGTGAGGGGCAGAGGGAGAGAATCTCAAGCAGACTCTGCGCTGAGTGCAGAGCCCAATGCAGTGATCAGTCCCACCACACTGAGATCATGACATGAGCTGAAACCAAGAGTCAGATGCTCAACTGACTGAGCCACCCAGGCACCTTGATTACTACAACTTTGTAATATAATTTGAAGCCCAGAATTGTGATGCTTCCAGCTTTTCTTTTTCAAGATTGCTCTGGCTATTTGGGGTCTTTTGTGGTCCTATACAAATTTTTGTTTGTTCTAGGTCTGTGAAAAATGCTCTTGGTATTTTGGTAGGTATTGCATTAAATGTGTAGATTGCACAGGTGTTGGTGAGGATGTGGAGAAAAGAGAACCCTCTTGCACTGTTGGCGGGAATGCAAACATGTACAGCCACTCTGGAAAACAGTATGGAGGTTCCTTAAAAAGTTAAAAATAGAAATACCCTATGATCCAGCAATTGCATTATTAGGTATTTAACCAAGGAATACAAAAAATACTAAATCAAAGGGATACACAAACCCCAATGTTTATAACAGCATTATCTGCAATAGCCAACCCAAGTGTCCATCAACGATGAATGGATAAGGAAGATGTGATATATATACACAATGGAATATTACTCACCCATAAAAATAGAATGAAATCTTGCCATTTGCTATGACATGGATGGAACTAAATGTATTATACTAAGCAAAATAAGTCAGAGAAAGACAAATACCATATGATTTCACTCCTATGTGGAATTTAGGAACAAAACAAATGAGCAAAGGGGCAAAAAGAGAGAGAGGTAAACCAACAAATGGACTTTTAACTATAGAGAATAAACTAACGGTTACCAGAAGGGAGGTGGGTGGGGGATGGGTTAAATTGGTGATGAGGATTAAGACATGCACTCTTATGAGCACTGGGTGATATATGGAAGTGTTGAATCACTACACTGTACACCTGAAACATAATACTGTATGTTGACTAACTGGGATTTAAATAAAAAATTTTAAAAATAAACTTATGTATACAAGCATTAAAAATAAGAAATAACCTAATTAGCTCCATATTTATTAAAGAAATTGAATTTATACTTGAAAATATTCTCACGAAAATACCCCTACAGGCCCAGATTATCTTACTGGTGAATTCTGTTGGGCATTCAAGAAAGAAATAGTACCAATTTTACAAAACTCTTTCACAAAACTGAAGTGTGGAGAATATGAGAGCATTATTACCCAGGTACAAAACCAGGCCAAGATTGTATTAGAAAACTATGAATCAATATACTTCATGAATATAGAGGCAAACATTGTAAACAAAGTTTAGTAAATAATATATATAAATATATATATATATACATATATATATATATATAAAATATATATATAAAAAGGATAATTCATCATGATCAAGTAGGGTTTATATAGGTCTGGAAGGTTGGCTTAGTGTTTGAAAATTAACCAACGTAATTCTGTACTTTGGCAAAGTAAAAAAGGAAAATGATATGGTCATCTCTGCAGATACAGAAAAAGTATTTGACAAAATTCTACATTCATTCTGGATAAAAACTCAGCAAAGTATGACTAGAAAGGAACTTCCTCAACCTTAGTAAAGTACATCTATAAAATACTTATAGTTAACATCATACTTGATGTTAAAAACTAAATGCTTTCCCCCCAAGATAAGGAACAGGACAAGTATGTCTTCTCTTGTATTCATCATTTTGCTAGCCAATGCAGTAAGACAAGAAAAGTAATAGGCATCCAAATTGAAAAAGAAGTAAAACTATCTTTAGTCTCAGAAGACATGATCATCTGTATAGAAGCTCCAACATGATCTACAAAAACACTAGTAGAATGAGTATAGCTATGTTGCAAGAAACAAAACTGATATACAAAACTTAATTGTATTTCTATAAGCCAACAACACACACTAAGGAATTAAAATTTTAAAGACCGTGCCATTTATAATAATATCAAAAAAATATGAAATACTTATCTGACAAGAGATATGCAAGGGGTGCCTGGGCAGAACAATCTGTTGACCATCTGATTTTGGTTACAGCTTGGGTCATGGTCCTCAGGGTCCTGAGACTGAGCCCTGCATCTGGGGTCTGTGCTCAGTGCAGTCTGCTTGGGACTCTCTCCCTCTCCTTCTGCCTCTTCCCATCTCTCTCTCTCTCTCTCAAATAAATCTTAAAAAAGAAAAGATATGTAAGGTGCATATACTGAAAACTACAGAACATTTGTGGGAGAAATTTAAAACTTTAATAAATTTACCCTGATTCACCCTGTTCATGGATCAGAAGACTCAATGTTGTTAATTCTCCCCAATTTAATCTATAGGTTCAGTGCAATCTCATTCAAACTCCTAAGGTTGTGTGTGTGTGGCTATGGAAATTGACAAACAGATTAAAAAATTCATAACCTAGAATAGCCAAAGTAACTTTGAAAAAAGAAAAGCACAAATGGAGGGCTAACCCTACTTGATTTCAAGAATTATTATAGGCCTAAAGTAATCAAGAGTGTGGTATTGATGTAAAAATAGACAAATAGATCTGTGGAACAGAATAGAGAATCCATGAGTAGAGCCACATATATGTGGACAATTGATTTTTGACAAAGGCTCAAAGACAATTCAGTAGGTAAAGGATTCTCTTTTCAAAAAATGGTGCTGGAACAATTCATACCCATATGCAAAAAAAAATGAACCCATATATAAAAATTAATTCAAATGGATCATAGATCTAAATATAAAACCTAGGGTCACCTGGTTGTCTCAGTCAGTTAAGCATCTGACTTCAGCTCAGGTCATAATCCCAGGGTCCTGGGATCAAGCCCTGCATCGGGCTCCCTGCTCAGCAGTCTACTCTCCCTCTGTCCCTCCCGCTCCTTGTGCTCTCTCTGTCTCTCTCATATAAATAAATAAATAACATTTAAAATTAAAAAAAAAAAAAACCCTAAAATTATAAAAATTCCAGGAGAAAATCTTTGTGGCCTTAGGTTTTTTGGGAATTTCTTAAACACAATACATAAAAGAAAAAAAATGGATAAATTGGATTTCATCAAAATTAAAGCTTTTGCTCTTTGAAGTGTATTTTTGAGAGAATGAAAAGAGAATCCACATACTATGAGAAAAAAAATTCAAAGCATATGTCTAATGAAAGGCATCTAGAATATATAAAAAAGTCATAACTCAATAATAAATTAATGGGCATAAGACTTGAACAGATATTTCACAAGAGAAGATATGCAGATGGCAAATAAAGTTAAATATATACCCACCATATGATCTAGTTATTCCACTTCTTAGTGTTTTCCCGAGAGATAAAAGCAGATATCCATACAAAGACTTCTACATAAATGCTCACAGTAGTATTATTTGTAATAGCTCAGGACTGAAAACAAATATCAAGGGGAGTAGATAAACAGTTATATATCCGTTTGATGGAATACTCAGCAATTAAAAAAAAAAGAGTTACAACATGGATGAATCTCAAAATAATTATCCTGAGTGAAAGAATTCAGATAAAAAGGAGTGACGCTGTATAATTCCATTTATATAAAACTCTAGAAAATGCAAACTGATAATGACAGAAAGCAGATCAGTGTTTGCCTTGGAGATGGCACAGGCAGGAGTGCAGTTACAAAGTGGCATGATAAAACTTTGGGGTATGGATATGTTTACTATCTTGACCATGCTGATGGTTTCAGGTGTGCATATATAAGTCAAATCTTCTCAAATTGTATGTTTTAAATATGTGCCATTTATAGTATGTCAGTTATGCCTCAATAAAGCTATTTTTAGAATAATCCACATATCCAGGGCATCTTGGTGGCTCAGTCGGTTAAGTGCCCAACTCTTGATTGCAGCTCAGGTCATGACCTCAGTCAAGGTTGTGCAGTCGAGCCCTGCATCAGGCTCCATGCCCAGCGTGCAGCCGGCTTAAGATTCTGTCTCTCTCTCTCTGCCTCCCTCTGCCCCTCCCTTCCCTAGTGCACATGTGCTCACTCTCTCTCTAAAGAAAAAAAAATCCACATATCCAACACCCCTTCCCCATTTTATGTATGAGAAAACTGAGACCTGAGGACAAGAGGACTTTTTCAAAATCATACCGCTAGTCCAATGTAGAAGGATTAGATTTATCCACATTAAGGCTTCTGGATAACAACATAAAAAGAGCTCCTGGTAGATCTTTTTTTTTTTTGGTATGATAAATTCATCCACTTTTCTCAGTACATTCTCATCTTTGTGCCAGGCACTGTAGTAGTATGTTTACTGTTTTCTTTCTATTTGAAAATCCAATTTCCCAGCCCTTGATTCCAATTTCCTAGCAGATAGCAAAACTTTCTAAACTGTTGGAGTCCCCAACTGGGTTTGAATCATTTTTGAAAGCCTAGATTATTTTCTCCAAAAAGTACCACCCTTACATTAATCTTGAACGTCGTGAGGATTCAAACTCAGTATTAATTCAACTGAACTTTTTTGTTGTTTCAGGTCTGAATCGTTTGCTTACCAATGGCTCCTATGAAGCTGCATTCCCTCTGCATGAGGTACTGTCCTGCCTTTCCTCCTCTGTCAATGTCTTGTTATTAAATCGGCTTCTGGGAATAGTCATTAATTGAGTTTGTTGATATGACATTTGTTCAGAATGAATTTAATTTGTTCAGTGGATAATTAGGGAGGGCCTACTTGCATTGTGACGTCTCTCCCTCAGCATAGATTTATTTCTGGTTTTTTTTTTTTTATGTAATTGTAAGAATACTTGAATCAAGAGTCACTCAGCATGAATTCAGAGGAATCACTGAGGGACTCCAAGCCATAAAATTAAAGAAGCATTGAAAAATTGCATGAGGCACCAGACCCATGGGGAAAATGTTCTTGAAACATATAGTCTCTGTAACAAAGACATTTATAGCTATTCCTTAGAGAGTAGGAGGGAGCCATCTTGAAAAGCCTCTGGTAACCAAAGGGTGATGAATGGAAATGAATAGTATTGTATCTGTTATTGCTTATTTAAGATATATAAATTTTGATATTCTCTTTTTTTGCTGCATAGTTTTTGTCATATTTTAGTACTTTAGTAAATAAAACTGTGGTTATCCTTAACCCTGCTTTCCCCATTCAATCTTGGGTTATTTAACCCAGAATTCTCTTGTACACATAGGTTTTTAGGGACATAATCCTTATGATTGGTGAGAGATTGTTTTCATCTTCATGGTATTGAGCTTTTACATTGTACCAATCACTGTGTGACAAAGAAAGCACAAAGATGATTATCCTCGCCCATGCCCTGTAGGACCTCACAAACTAGCCAGGCTGGAACTCCTGGGAGTGATTTCCAGAAGTCTTCTACTAGAAACAGTGTTAACAGTTTGCCAGTAAGCTTTGCAGAACAGTTCCAACAGTTCCCAAATGACAAGCCTTTCCAAAACATACCTTTTATTTGGCTTACAGTGCTGCTTCTGTTGTTTTAAACACTACAAGGATGCAAAGGTGATGGAGAATGTTACAAATCTTATTCACTAAGAAAACTAGAAGCTTTGGTCCCAGACCCTATTTACAGACTTCCATGAAACATTTTTGGAATGATCCTTTTCATATGACAAAAGCAAAGATTTTGACCGAAAGGTTTTCTAGAGCCACACACGGGTGATTCTGAACTCTGAAGACGGAGTCCCTCCCCGCCAAAACATCATCTGGCTTCCTATAGTTACTAGTTGGATTGCCCAAAAAAACGTTTCAGAGACAACTGCATCCTCCCACAGCCGAGCCCCTGCCTGTAGTGAGGGCAGTGTCTGATATGGTAGGTGAGCAGAAATATCTGTGCATGTGAGTAGGTGGCAGGTATGAGGATGTCTGAGAAGATGTAGCTCTGAAACCCCATGGAGCAATTCAAAGCCTCTTCTCTTTGGCTTTCTTATCTCAGTAAAGCCCTGTGTTCTATGAGAAGAGAACTTCCAAGTTAGTAATAGCAGTTCTGTTGACTCTTTACTCTGTTTAACTTAATTATATTATTTAACATCCTAATAACCTTCAGAGGCAGAAAAACAAGAAGGGCAGATATTGTCGCCCTTGTTTCATGTTAAAATTTTAAGTAGAGGTTTAGAGAAAGGTTAGCCCCCTCTCGTTATCGTGTGAGTTGTTGGTTGAGCTGAGACTAGAACCTGAGTTTTTTTTATCTCTCAGCCTTGTTCACCTTCCACTAAGAAAGAACTTCTCAGGTTAATGTTAATAATTAGTCAACTTCCAGAAAGTACTTTTTCTGCTTGTGAAACTAGCATTGCCACTAACTGAACTCAGAAAAACTTCCACCTGTGTGGCCCTTGGTCTCCTCATTGGCTCCATGAGGTGGTTGAATTAGATTGAATTGTTGTAATTTTGAGGTTACAGCCAGCTTTTATATTTTAGGATTTTCGTATAGATAAGGCAAGGGCTTATCTATGTGGCTGTTTACTAACTACCCTGTCTTGAGACAAATGGAAAAGAGAGCTAAGTCTTGGGCATGGCCTCTAGGCAAGACACTTTTCACTCAAACCATGGAAGAAACTTAATGAGGCAGGAATTATTAGTTCCATTATGAACTAGGAATCTAAGGCTCAGAGAGCTTAAGGTCTCCTAGCTAAAAATAGCAGAACTGAGTTTGAACTCAGTTCAAACCTGCCTGATTCCTAGCAAGCATGTGCTTTTTACTATATAGCACCATCAACAAGATGATGTCCACAATAACTGCTTTCCTTTCAATAGTGTGGATACATTTCTTCCTTATATCACCCCTATCACTACTCCTTCCATAAAAGACTAGTATTACTATAAGATTTTCTTTATGGCTTTTCTGGGTATTACCTCACTGGCAGTGGTGTTTTTATCCCAGGGAAGTTACAGAAGTAAAAACTCCATTAGAACCCACGGAGCGGAAAACCACCGACATCTGCTATATGAGTGCTGGGCCTCCTGGGGCGTGTGGTATAAATACCAGCCTTTGGATCTTGTAAGGTGAGTTCTTAACCAGCTGCAAATATAAAACTTAAACAGAATGATTAGGGAAGATTGTCAGCTGGGACAAGAAAAAAGTCTGTGTTACATAGCTCTTACTCAAATCCGGCTTCATCTCAAGAAGGCAACTCATCAGAGGACATCGGTCATTCTTGGAAACTAGACCTCAGTCTGATGAGGTTGGTGCTTCCTCCAAAAAGGTCTCAGGAAGGGGCTTGTGAGATCAGTCAGGCCTCCCACGGGGCTTTATCTGGAGCAGGTCATCCACGTGACAATTATTGACAAATTACCAGTAATCGTTACAGAAATGTGACATGTTTACATATATTAGTGACAAATATTAGTTACTATCTATGTAAGTAGGAAAAATGGAGTTCTATCATTCTAATAAATTTCAGGCTTATTGTAATTTTCAACTAATAACCTTTAAAAATTGTTTTAATTCTGCAAATCAAATTAGTATATCAGCTTTTAACCTATGATAACTGTACAGTGGAAATGTATGTTTTTTTAACTATTTATGTCCAACTTTCTACCATGGCAGCATTATACTCTGACATCTCATTATTTATTTAGAGACTGGTTATTAAGGTTGGGTAGCACCAATCCACACTTTGTGGATTCCTTATAAAAAAGAAAATCGTCTTATTTCCTAGACTTGCTGGATTTGGTTTACTTTCACTAGTGCCCTTAAAAAATGAGCCCAGAGGAAAATGAAATAATAAGACAACTCACTTTACACTTTGTCTCCCTGGGTAGTCACTCTTACTGCCAGAGTCCCTGTTACTAAGTATTTACTTCTATTGACCCAGGGTCATTGATGAATTGTGTACTTTTCTTTGTGTTGGTAGCAAATAATCCAGATGATCTGGGTGAGTGGAAAATAGTTTCTGAGATGAGACCATTTTCTTTTGATCAGTTTCAATACATGCTAAACCAGTGGGGGAAGAAAAAAATACAAGTAAGTGTTCTTCCCAGCCTCAGTCCCAATATTACAGGATTACACTGATTAAAAATTACAGAAAATTAGTGCAGGCAAAATATCTGTCCTCCTTGACAGTGTTTTGATTAAGACTTGCAGTTTGTCAATAAGTATTAATTAACTGCCCATTGTGTTTCTAGTATGATGCTAAATACTATTGGCAAAGACCAATGGAAGCCACTATCTCTGAGAAACTCAGTTTCCTTCAGTAAAACAGGCTCTGCATACTTGAAACAACTTGAAAACAGTGCAAGACTATGCACAATTAGGTAAAATGTATGATGAAGGTGGTAAGTTTCATAACAATTTGGAAAAATGGAAAGGATAGATATGCATCAGTGCTTCTGTGGAAGGCTCTGTAGAGCTGAGCCTGGAAGAGAGTAGGATTTGTACTGGCCAAAGGGAAGAGAGATGAAAAGCATAAGCAATATTTCAGTAGAATGAGGTCGTGGAGTATCCAGGGAATCTCAACTCTTAAATAGCTCTTGTCCTATAGATTTTGCTTCCTCCATATCTCTTGATTCTGACCACACCCCAGGACCACCTCCACCATACTGCCTCCTTCACCTAATGACCTGGACTATGGCTGTTGTCCCATACTTGGTCTCCCTTTTCCCACTCTGGTCCCTTCTAATCTATTCTCTGCCCTGCAGACAGAGTGATCGTTTTGGAATGTAAAGCTGATGATGTCCTTTGAATGTTAAAACTATCTTATGATTTTCCCATTCTCTCAGGACAAAGATTAATGCATTTAGCGTGGTTTACAAGACCTGCCGAGGCCCAGCCTCCACCTTCCTCACCAGCTCATCTTTTGTTATCAGTGTTCCAGGTGCACTGCCCCTATTTCACCTGGTCCCTTCTGCCATAGGATGTTTGTACTTACGATGCCTTTGCTGGAAACACTTTTTCCTGTTCCCAGTTCCACCTAGGTAATAGTCACCTCCTCAGAGAAGTCTTCCCTAAGTAGGCTGGTCACATGGTCTTGGTTTATATACTTGTGGAATTGTGTTTCTTTCCTTTTGTAAACCCTTTTCCAGTTCTAATTATAAACTTATTTCTTTAATTGACTGATGTCTATGCACTCTGTCAGCCTGTGAGTTGCACAAGAGCAGGGACCAAGCTGATTTTGCTCATCATTGTACCCTCAGCTCCTAGCACAATATTTGCCACATGGAAGGTATTTTTTTATTTGTTGAGTAAATTAAAGAATGTATCTCTGTATTTGGATGTTAGTTGGAAAAGTCTTCAGAGAGCAGAAAGTTTCTGTTGGGACACAGTGGAAGATAGGATAAATAATCTTTAGTCCATCTTTCAGACTTTGAGGAAGCATTGGGTGTTCTAAGAGGAAAGCAGAAGCCAGTATTTGGAATCAGGTGGTCAGCAACATTTGTTTAGAATGAGAATGAAAAAAAATAATTAGAATATTCTTATGTTAGACTGAAAAGTAATTAACTTCTAACTAATGAAATAGAGCAGTTGAGAGGCATAGAAAGCACAATTTGGGTTGTATTTTAACATAAGTTAATAATATTATTAATGGTGTTTGAGAAAGAAAAACAAGGAATTCCCTGGACATTTCTAAACTTTGCACGCTGTAGGGCACTAGGCAGACTGGTTAGTCTCCGAAAAATATTTATTGAGGTAGATGTTGAAACTTGTGAAAAATCATAACTTAAAAGGAAAAGTTGCTCTCAGTGTCAATTCATGTTGAATCTCTGTAATTAGAATTTTTTTCTAATATCTTCTCATTCTGGCATCATAAACATCTTAGCTACAAAATATTGAAAGGGGTGTTTAAAGTTTCTCACAATAACTTTGTTTCCTATTTTTAAAGATACATGTAATTATAATACGGGTGCTACACACAAGCCCACAGAAATGGCGAAGATGAGATTATGCGTTGTCACCAACACTTCAAATTCCCCTGGCTCTGTATTAATAAGTGCCGTGTCTTCCTGAATGGGCTTGGGTTTATTCTGTGTTCTCAGAACAAGCTTGTATATAGTCCTGTTCTTCTATGGAAAGAAAGTTTCATTCTATTTCTGATATATAATAATAGGAGAAGAAATTTAAGCCCAGAGCCTTAATTTGGGCAAGTGCTCTATTCTCTTGGATGCATGTTTATCAGCAAGGCCACAACAAAGTAAAATGAGCAAAGTATTATAATGCCTAACTCTGAACACTTTGCTGTGATTTTCAAGGCGCTTGTGTCTTAAACAGGCGGTACTTTGGAGAGAAGATTGGGTTGTATTTTGCCTGGCTGGGCTGGTACACCGGCATGCTCTTCCCAGCCGCCTTCATTGGATTGTTTGTCTTTTTGTACGGAGTCATTACTCTGGATCACTGCCAAGTCAGGTACGGGGAGCTCTGGGTGAGCCTGCCTTTGCAGAGACGGGTGGTGGTGATTTAGGAATGTTCCAGGACTGTGGGCCCGCTTTTCCTTCTAACTTCTTTCTCGGTCACTCCTGGGAAGAATTCACTAGATCTTGCATCCATTGCCTACAGCTGTAGTCTTCAGTTACCAGGGAAACAAAGTTTACATTTGTGGACATATAAGCCACTCCATGTTCAGAGAAAAATCACTTTCAGTCACTGGCTAAAAGTTGCTTTCTTTCTGGCTTTTTTTACCTTTTCTTTCTGCTAATCCGGCAAAATGGTGGGTTAATAATCCTTTTTTATGAATTCTGTGTTTTTACAAGGACCCTTTAAACCTAAGCCAGAAAGACATTTACCAACTTGTTGGGGCCTTGAGAATGATTCAGTGTTGAGAATTGTTATCTCAGCTCTCTCACCAGAGTATAGTTTAGGGTATTCATAGAGATTTTATTGCCTGGCTGGACAATGATCTTAAATAATAAATGTGCCTTTTAAAAGTGATTACAAAAGTAAAAGTGATTGATTTATTCTCCCACCTGTAACAGTATTTTACTTTCTGGTGGAGTTGTTAATGGGGATGTAGTTTTCCCCTAGAACTAATGCGTTGTATTTTTATTTACCCCTCCATTATTAGTTATCACTTATGCACATAGAGATTGAGACAGGCACTTTTAGGTACCTGGTTGTTCCTATAATTCAGTATGAAACTGCTTCAAATCTGTGCAGTGTTGTGAATGACTTTTATGTCATTTAGGGGATAACATCTAACGTGCTTCATGTGTTTTCAGAGTTTAACTTATTAATATGTAAAACCAAGAAACAACCTCATAAATAAGTAGGTTTATCAAATTATTAAAATGTGCAGGTACTTGTTAACAGATAAGGCTAGGAAACTTCTAAGGACAAAAATCTAATCTGGATCTTATTTAGTGGTTACGGATTCTCGTGAAATTGAAGGGAAAAACATGCTCTTATGTCATTAAAAAGCGGTCCTTTTCTGCTCTTTTTTCCAGTAAAGAAGTCTGCCAAGCTACAGATATCATCATGTGTCCTGTGTGCGATAAATACTGTCCATTCATGAGGCTGTCAGACAGCTGTGTTTATGCCAAGGTAATTTCAAATCTGCGACATTTTAAGTAGCTTGAGTTTTTTATACATTTTTTCTGAGGAACAGAGGGTAACCATATTCTCTTTGTCATTTCTGGTCTTGGAGTCTCAAGTTTATATTGTAGGAGAGAGGTACCTCTATCACTTGGTATTCTCGAATGTTTTGTACTGTATATGTATTTTAGATGTATTAGCTCTGATTGTCATCACAGGAAGCTACAATGTGCATACTGCAGAAAGTACAGTTGTTAGAGTCAGAGAAAGACTCAGATCTTGACTCTGCTCTTTACCACTTGTCCCAGAACAAGTTATTTACCTCTCTGAGCCACAGTTTTCTTATCTGTAAAATGGAAAACATGATGCTTGTTTCACATGACTGTTATAAGAAATGAGATAAAGTGTATACTGAGCAAAGTGCTAGGCAGATGGTAAGATCTCAGTAAATGAGAGTCACCATCATTTTCCTCTTTCATTATTGTTTTTGTAAAAAGAAAAAATTTAGATTGAGGACTGGTTCAACTATTTGCCTCCTTGACCATGCACACGGCCAGTCTCTTTGAGGCTGAGCTGAGATTTCTCATCTCAAAAATGCAGGCAGTGCTACCTGCCTTCTCTGCCCCATGGCTTGTCAAGAAGACCAAGAAGATAGTACATATATGGAAAAGTACTTTGAAAAAAACAAATGCATAGCATCATTGTGTCTATTATATGTTACTTCATGTCCCTTTCTCATGTTATGCCTTACTTTATTAAAATTTTTAGACACATTCATCGAATTCCTTATTTTTTACTTATGGACAGGGTCACTAATACAAAGCAATAGCTGGAGTATGGGCTGCTGAAGACTTTTCCAAGACCACTACCTGTCAACTTGCCCAGATTTCAGATACAAAAAGGGTTGGCACACTTTATTGAATGTCTGCAATCCCTGCAGCTTGGATCTATTTAATTACACTGTTGGCATGGCAGAGTTTTGTTCATTTTAAACGAGAGAATATTTGATAGACAGCCCAGGAGCCTGCCCATCCATGATGTCTGTGGCACTGCAGGTGGCCAGTCTATGTGGGTAGAGCCCAAACCACACCAGCCAGCTGTGATCTTAGAACGATGTGGATAAGTGCTGCAAGAGATAAAAAGCACAAAATGCTCTCCCTGCCTTTGGAGAGCCTACAGATAGACCCAAGCTAGTGAGGAAACTTTAACAGAATGAGCTTGGGAAATACAGATTTGGTGAGAATCAAAAGAGTTTTGTCAGTAATATAGTCTTGTTTAAAGATCATGAGTTAAGCTTGAATGATTCAGGTGCAAAAATTCTGCTTTTTGAGAATCTCGGAAACCCAGTCTTCCATTGCTGTTGTTTGGGGATGTTTGTTGTTTATATGGTAAGAAATGCCTTGAGTGACGTTCTCTCCTTAGGCGATCCAGGGTAATTCCCTAAGAGGATCATCATGGAAAGTTCAGGGTGCTCAGATTTTATAGGAGCCAGATGAGCAGTTATCCTACTGAACATAAGCTCTAGAATAATGATAATTATAATAATAGCTAGGCTGTAGGTATAAAAGTAGCTAAGCAACCTACATTTTTATTTGCAATTCCGATAGCAACTTCAAGGTAGATGTTATTACTCTCATTTTACTCAGAGGTAAAAATTACTCATCCGTGGTCACACAATAAGTAGCTAGGCCTTGGTTTATCTGACTGCAGAACTTATCATTGTGCCATGCTGAGGCTACAAGATGTTTGGATTCTGGATTTTAGAGTTGGTCTTGCCTTAAAAAATTTAGTAAAATGAAAGCCGAACAAAAAGCCTCAGATGAATTGAAGTTCTATAGATTTTCCTTTAGAAGTATTTATTAGAAATGCCAGGCCATCAAAAGCTAAGCATATACTGTATGGTGACTAACATAACATAATAAAAAATTATTATAAAAAAAAAAGAAATGCCAGGCCAATTTCATGGGACTGAAGATAAACGTGGGGATATTGGATCCAATCAGAGCCCAGATCCAATCTAATCAATGGCTGTTCTGCTGGTCAGGAATGCTTTATCCCCAGCCTTTACATTTGCAAGGTCAGAAACCCAACTGAAATTGGCTTAAGCAGAAAGGGACTTATGGCTCATTTCACTGGAAAATATACTGGAATAGCTCACGCTATCTGAGAACAAGGGCCTCAGGGCCTAAACTTGTCCCCCAGGCCCCAGATGTCTCTCTTTGGCCACCTGTCTACATGATCCTTCTGCAGAGAGGTTGTCAGGAAGGTGGCTGCTGACTGACACAACATCAGACTTATATCTCCTTTGTCTTCTTAGGCATGTTTTTATGTTTCTTAAAAATGCTTGATCTGCTGCTACAGAATGCCTGTTGCAGAACATGGATATTGCCTACTTTGGAATTCCTTGGAATCAGCCATCTTCCCCAAATACTTCACTATTTTGACCTGTGCATGTTTGTCCCCTGGAGGTGTCAACCATTTTGAGTAACAGTCAGAGGCCAGGCACTCAGCTCTCAGTCCTGGTGAGTTTACAGAAAGGAGAGGACAGTGTGTCCCAGGCACCACTGGGTGCTGCACTTTTCCAGAGGACGTTTTTGGTCAACGTTTCGTTTTTAAGCCTGCCTAGAACAAAACAGAATTAGGTGGAGTCACTGTCCCTGGATTGCAATCTACTGGGCCTAGAGTTTAAGAGAAGCTGGACTGAGGAGAGAAAGCCAGGCAGCACCTCCTCATCTCCTCAACCAGGGCCTGGTTGAGTGTCCCTGATGTTACCCCAAGAACCAGCCCCTGTGGCTTAGCCTGTTACAGCTGGTTTGATGGGAGACACTAATTGTCCAATGACCGTTGAGGGAGAGGCTGGAGTAGAACTTACGTATTGCTCCAAGCTAAGCTCCCACTCTGCTTGGGAACTGCCGCTAACTCTCCCTGTACACCACCACCTCCATCACACACACACACACACACACACACACACACACACACACACACACACACACACACCAGTTCAAGGCAACTTCCTATGTCCCCTCGGGTTTGTCAGGGGTTTTGTTTTTGTGTTTTGTTAGTTCCCAGAATCTACTATCTTGCTTCTCTAGGATTGATTTTGGCAAAGGGAAACATCAGTCTATTTTCATTTACCATTTTAGTAGGAACCAGAAGTCCTTATTAACTCACCCCTCCTGATTCACATATTCCCAAGTAATTGCAGCAGAAAAATGTCTCTCTCCAAATGTTTGTATATCAGTTCCAGGGAAGGTCTCTAATCGATTCTGTTTGAGCCACATGCCGCTAGTGACCTATGTGAGAGACATCTATTACCAGGAGAAGGGAGAGAGGTAATGTGAACAGCCAAAAACAATGACCACCACAATTCATTCCAGAATCTACACTGATGGTGAAGGCTACAACTTCCACCAACTCCCCGTAAATACCCTAATAGCACAGACCAGCCACATACCAGTGGAAACTCTCAGGCTTGATTTAATGCTCAGTGCATTATACAATATGCAATATACAACGTAACACTCCCTCTGGGATATGAAATAAATTGTCTTTTGCCTTGTATCTACATTAGGTATTTGAATGCTGCTCATCTCTCCTATGTTCAAAGAAAAAGAAGGCATAAACTTTTGGAAAATTTTGAAATACTTCACACTCTGATAAAACAGGAAGAGACCTGTTTATAGTTGGCACATTCTCCAAGGGACAGTAAAATATATTTTATAGAGAGCTATAAAGCACCCAAAAATGGTTATGCTTTATGAACGTATCAGTCATCATTTCAGTTTGGCATGACATTGGTGTGATTTATCCTGGAGGCGGAAATGAGCATGGCAGCTTTGCAGGACGAATATCTTTGCTTTCTGCTGTGGTATTTGTGATAGAATATATTATCTAGCAATAAAGTATTTGCTAGCTGTCTTCGTGTTACGTGTAATAGGTAAATACAGTGATTACCTGCGGCTTTCATAAAGGTGGAAGTGAATTTTGTTAATGGTCTGCTCTCTCTTCTTTGTAATACTAAAATCCAGAGGGCGGCCCAGAAAACGTTTGCTCAAAACTACACAAACAAAATAGCCATGTTTTCAAAGTGAATAAATGAGGCATTAAAAATAGAAATCAGAAGCCTTTAGAGCAGCAACAATAGTACCTCCCTGGTCTTAAATATAAGTATATCCATATGTCTACATATAATAGTTTTTATGGTGCATAAAAGAAAACTCTTAGCACTATTGGAGCTGCTGATAAATGTTCAACTAGGTGATATCCACATAAAGGGAACAACTTTTCTCTTGTGTATGCAAACTACTTCATAGTTGGAGGAACCCCCTTCTTGATTATGACCCAAAAGTAATATCTCGCAAAGAAACCTTGCAAAATTCATTTATTTTTACAGAACTTGAAAAAATGTGAATTGAAATATAGTATATGAGAAACTAGTTTAACTATGATTCATAATGTTCCCAGGTAACCCACCTCTTTGACAATGGAGCCACTGTCTTCTTTGCTGTTTTCATGGCAGTCTGGGGTAAGTGTTCTGTATCCATGTAACTCGAGTTCCCTTTATATGCTCTATACTATGTACCTTCAGAAATCTGACTTTGTCATGTGGATATGAAAGGAAGAGGCTTAAGTAAATTCAGTTGGCCATTCTATTAGACATGAGCTGATAAAAAATTCATTCAGTTTGTTTAAAAAGTAATGTCATAGAGGAGAAATACATCTCACTTCTCTTAAACCTTCAATAATTTCATCAACATTCCATTATTAAAGCAAAATTCACCTTCTGTTGGAGACAAAAATAAAGCTTATAGTATATCAAAAAGTCTGGTAAAGATCTTAAGTACTCAAAGAAGTATATGGGACTTTCTGTTGTGAGTGGAATCTTTTCCACTAATGGAATCCAGCTAATGTATGAGTGCCCATCTCTAGCTTCCTTCCAGTTCTGGTTAAAATGACCCCCTAAAAACAAGAGCTACTTACAAAACTCAATTGAGATCTCCTAGTTCAGTTTAAGTCAAGAGTTCCATAATAACAAGTGTGATGAAACATTCATTTAAAGAATTTCTTAACGCAAAGAAAGTGCTTAACCTACTTCTTTGTAAAATGGGTTTCATAATACCTTTCTCACTGAATCATTATAATGTTTTGATTTAGTAGTATAGAAAAGTGTCTGGACAAATTTAGAGTAAACAGCTAATGCTGGTTACCTTTGAAGAGAAGTTTCCCCTGTGGAAAGGGTAAGTGAGCAGTGATGAAAGACAGATTTTTTACACTATATTTTTTCAATTTGGTTTAAATTTTTCACGGTTATTATGCATTTCTTCTAGAACTTAAAATACCAGAATCTCTGTTTTGCTGTTATAAAACTCTGCTAACTCAAGGCTTAGGCTCGCGTTATCCTTTATGTCTGGAAGGAATATTAGATCTCAATCTTTCAGAGACTAGCTGAATTGTCGTCTTCATCCTTTGAACTTCATAACATTTGAGTTCTGGCATTCTTTGGGCACTTAAAATGATTTGCATACACAACTTATCTCCCCTAGTAGGTTCATATTCCTCAAGGATCATTATGGTTATTGGCAATTTCATACATTTCTTTTGAAGACAGATTCATATTTGTTGGATGGATGGAATGGATGGATGGATGGATGGGAAAAAAAGGGAGAAGGGATAGAGAAGCAAATTATCAAAAGGGTTTCTTTCTAAGACAATGAATGTGTTTAAATGGTCTCTTTGACAACAGAAAATATAAAAACCTTGTTCTCTTGAGGAGGCTTGTTCTGGATATATTCTTTCTTCCCTACCTAGAGATCTTCAAAGGAAAATCGTCTCTCCCACTACAGCTCTGTTGAAGGAACATATTTTGAAACCTGTGACTAGCCCCTCTCAGTCAGTGGGCATTGGACTCAAGACCTTAGTCAAACCATAGTGTAGTGAGTGGCCTGGAAGAAGACCTGAGCTTCTGTACAAAGAGGAAGTGTAAAGATCACCCATAGGCTATTCTCAAGGATGTGGGTTGAAAAATGTGAAGAGAGACAGGGAGTTAGAAATAGGATTTGAGGGGCGCCTGGGTGGCACAGCGGTTGAGCGTCTGCCTTCGACTCAGGGCGTGATCCCAGCATTATGGGATCGAGCCCCACATCAGGCTCCTCCGCTATGAGCCTGCTTCTTCCTCTCCCACTCCCCCTGCTTGTGTTCCCTCTTTCGCTGGCTGTCTCTATCTCTGTCAAATAAATAAATAAAATATTTTTAAAAAATAGGATTTGACACTGAAAAATGCAGAGAGGACAGGAAGGGGGGAATAAGAAGGAAATTGAGGTTGACCACGAGGTCGAAGCAGGGATCAAGAGAAATTAAGAGCAGGTTTAAGTTATGAGAAATCAGAACCTAGAAATAAGCAAAAGCAAAGTACTAGTGGAAAAGATATAAAGTAGAGGGTCCAGAAGCTCACTGGTAGCCACTGGAAGAAAATGCAAGACAGTCCCCCAAAGAGAAAGAATGTAGCCAAGTAACATTATTAGTAGAATATCAGGGTAAAGACAGGATCTCTTGTGGCTGGAGTCTCTCAAACTGCTGCTAGCTTCTGTATCCTGTTTTGAATAGGCTCTTTTAATTCCCATGGGACTCCTGCCTCCCTTGATAGGACTTGTGAAAAGACATCATTGTCTGTGCTATACGTTAGTTCATGTGCATTTCTGTCCCTTGCAAACAAAGGAAGCTAATCATAAAAGAATTTTGGTTATGGGACTGAGCTCTCAGATCAAGAATGTATATCGGGTTTTTCTAGAACATATTTGTATTGGTAACTATGATAGGAAATATAACAAGCCACTCAGTGCTTAAACATTGCCATTGTTACAATTGGGGGTACTTTAGAAAATGTATTCATTTATTAAATGAGTGGTTCCCAAACTTTTTCCACTCATGGCACACATATTAAATGATACTGTTTGCACAGCATACTGATGTAGATGAACTGCCCTAAGTGCCTTTGCCTTACCTGCCCCGAGAGATGAAGGGATTATCACCTCTTGTACACCTATAATCATCCCTGGCATACCCATTGGACAGCTCTGCTTTGGGCCATGAGTCTACTATGTAATGAGTTAATTCTTAAGTATGGAGAGTAATTTACTGGAAGAATTAATACATAAAACTCCCTTACCCTCTTTAGTATTTAACCAATTTTGACTGAAATAATGTTTTCTTCTCCCAGTTTATCCTCTGAGACTGTAGAGAAATGAAATTCTGGTATAATGACATTTGTCTAAAGGGCAGAGGTCATTATCTCCCTTATCCCTCCCCCAGTACCACCATTATAAAGAGGATTGCATTCCTTCTTTACAGGTTGTAACGTCTTATGCTGGTGATAACAAATAGTTGTATTTTATCCTGACAACCTCTGTTGATTGGTGGTAGCTGCCTGGAGTATGGAGCTGAGAAGCTTCTGAGTTACAAGTGGGTGAATTAGAGATTTGACAGTTCTTGGGCCTTGGAGAGTACCCAGTAAGAATCTGATAGATGTATTGTAATAACCTTTGGGCAGAAGGGAACATTTTAGGGCCACTCCAGGCAAGGCAAGCCTGGAATAATTCATCCTCTGAATTGCTTTGTCTGAGTTGACAACTTACTGCTTAAATCTTGTATGGTTCCCAGAAATGCGATAGTTTGAGAAAAAGAAAGATTTACCCCAGTGTTTCACTGTAGATGAGTCTGTGCTTTTTGCAGAAATCTGGAATGGCCAATAATAACAGCTATAATAATAGCATACACTTATAGAGAGCTTACTATCTGCTAGACACCATCCTACACAGTGTACAGTATCATCTCAGTTAATTTTTATAGCAACATTTGAAGAAGGTACTATTATTATCCTCATGTGATAGATGAGGAAGCTGGGTAGTAGCTAGAAAGTGGCAAAGCCAGGAGTTAAACTGGGCACTCAGCTTCTACACTCTATTGCTAGTTCGTGTATTGTTTGTAACCCTATTTACTTCTGCTTCAGAGATCTAAACTTAAAGGACTGTTAAACTTGCCCCAAGGCCCATTTATACTGTTTCACAATGGTGATGTTCTATAAAAGTGTGTCACTTCTGATGGAGCTCAGTTTAATGGTCTCAGACTCATCTTTTATGATTGACAAGTTACATTTAAGGAAACAAATGCACTATATTTTTGGGAAATTGCTAGATACAGAGATGTTGAGAACAGATGTGAGCGGTTTACAGGACCTCTGAAGGATGGGGCTGATGTGTTTGTTTTGTTGCCTTTTGCTTTGTGTGTTCACCAGAGAAACAATAGGCCTCCATTTGGAACCAGTCCACAGCAGCTGGGAAGGACTTTGTGTGGGGTTAAAAGCTTGACAGAACCCCATTACCTTTTGATAGCAGAGCCTCCTGGGGGCCCTCAAGGTACACCTGTGAGGCTAGGGCTCTAGGCTAAACCACAGTGTGGCTCTTTCCTCAATGTTCATTTTTGTTCAGAAAGATTCAAGAGACAGAACAATTATGGCCTAAATTAGCTTCTCTCCCTAGGGGAAAAAAAAATGAGTCATTAGGGAGCTAGATGTTGGCGGAGACTTGTCAGGAATCAGATTATCTTTCTCTTTTCTTCATTCCTGGGGTTTTTTTTCTCCTTCTTTTTTCTTTTCCTTTTCCTTTTGTTGCCAAAAATTAAATTGCCCTCAGTAAATAAATAAATCAAGGTCTCAAGGTCCTCAGTGTTCTCCAATCAAAATAACAAGGTTGTGGTTATTTTAATGGAAATTCAAAGATTCTTTATATGGTTCTATCAGTCAATTTGTAAGTGAAGTATGTCTCATTTTTGAAAATAGGTTTTATAATAATTGCCTTTTATTGCCAGATATTTACATTAATTTTATCTTTATAGTCTTATGTATATGTCCAACAAAATATAGCAATTATATATTTATATACATATATATATATAAATATTTACATATATATATGTATATTTACTAAATGCTTATTAGATGTGTAGGTGTTGTCACATATGACCTCATCAATTTCTTACAACCCACCGGAAAGAAATTATAATCTCTGCCTTATAGATGAACATATTGAGGTTCAGAGAGCTTATGCAGTTTGCCCAAGATTGCCCAACAACTGCTAAGTCGTGGAGTCTGATTTTAAACTCAATCTGGTCTGCCTAACTCAAGTCATTCCAGAGTTTGTATACTATGTCATGCACCTTTTGTAGAATGTGTTAAGATTTCATTACTCAGCAGACACTATCACTTGGCAATGCATATACAAAAATGAGTAAGATGTGATCTCTGCTCTCAAAAATCTCCTAGTATGTTGAGGGAGAGTTGATAATTATAGGACAGGTTATCAAGTCCTATTTACAATGGGAAAATGAGGATCCACGCTGCCAACTTCCTGAAGCCAAAAGGAAAAGCAGAGATGGTTTCATCCAAAAGGAGATGGTGAAACCAAGTCTTAAATTTGCCAAGCAAAGGAGTGGGGGTGGAGGGAGGTGTGGCAAACATTCTGAACTGAGAACAGGGTGGGCTAGGCTCTGAAAAGGAAGGCCTTTCAATGTGCTAGGGACATACAGTATGTATTAGTTTCCTAGGAGTGCTATAACAAAGAATCTCAAACTGGATGGCTTCAAACAACAGAAATTTATTCTCTCACTGTTCTGGAAGTGAGAAGTCAAAAATCAAGGTATGAAAAGGGCCAGTTCCTTTTGAGGGCTCTGAGGGGACACCTGTCCCATGTCTCTCTCCTAGATTCTTATGACAGCGAGCAATCCTTGACAGTCCTTGGCTTGTGGGTGCATCACTCCAGTCTTTGTCTCCATCTCCACCTGCATTCTCCCTGTGTCTCTGTGTCTTCACATGGCAGTCTTCTTATAAGGACACTAAATCGCAGTGGATTAAGAGCCCACCCTACTCCAATATGATTTCATCTTAACTAGTTAATCTGCAGTTACCTTATTTCCAAAAAAGGTCATATTCTGAGGTTGGGCCTTTGTTAAAACATCAACATATCTTTAACAGGAGGCACAGTTCAACCCATAACAGAGAGTATGTTGAGGGCTGAGGTTTGTTTATCATAAGACATTTATGTTCCAACAGGGAACCATGGCTTCACCCTGTAGACAACAGAAGGCCAACTGAAGTTATAAGCTGGAGAGTGACATCATCAGTTGGGTTTGGGAAGTAACTCTGGCAACAGCAAGAGAGGAGTGAACGTGGGGTCACTTAGAAAGCTGTTCCAATATGCAGTCAAAATATTATGCAGCATCAGCTTTAGAAAAGATCTAAATTACGGAATAAAAACCTCATACATAAATGTGTTTTCCTAGTTTTAGTTATTTATAATAGGCAAAATAAATATCTAACAATAGAAGAATCAGTAAGGGAATTATAAGCAGCCCTTAAAAATTAGTCTTTCAAAGCAAGTAATAGAACATAAAGATTATATTTTAAAAATTGGTAAATACAGGATATAAACTATACAAATAAATGTGACTTCGGGTATATTAAATACTAATGAAAACAAAGTGATTATGTCACAATATTAATGGTAGTTTTGTCTGGGTGAGGGGATTACGGGAAGTTTTTATCAGCTTTATTTAGGTATAATTTACATAAAATCCAGCAACTTTAAATGTGCAATTTTACAAGTTATGTCAAATGTATATAGTCACTTAACCATCACCATAATGATGATATAGAACATTTTCATCCTCCAGAAAGTTTCCTCATGACTTTGCAGTGAGTCGCTTGGCAACTTCTAACCTGCTTCCTACCACTATCGTTTCACCTGTTTTAGAATCTCATGCAAATAGAATCATTCAATATTTAGCATTTTGTGTCTGGCTTTTTTCACTAAGATTAATGTGACTGAAATTCATTTTTGTTGTTGCATATGTCAGTCTGTTCCTTTTTAGTACAGAATAATACTTCATTGCCTGGATGTGTATATCCATTTACTAATTAATGAACATTAGGATCTAATCCAGTTTTTAGCTATTAAAAAATAAACCTGAGAATCATTGGATATTAGAATTTTTGCATATTTGCATAAGTCTTTGTATCTATTTCTCTAGGGGAAATAACTAGGAGGAGCATCGCTTGATCCTAGGATAAGCGTGTGACTTTATAAGAAATTGCTTTCCAAGTGCCTGTGTCATTTTGCATTCCCAGCGGCATTATATAACAGTTCAGGTGTTCCACATTCTCACAAACTCGGAATTATCAGTCTGTATCATTGTAGTCATTCTAGTAGATGTGTAGTGTTATCTCATTGGGGTTTTAATTTGCATTTCCCTAATAACTAGTGATGTTGAACATGTTTTCATGAGTTTATTTCAAATCTGCACATCTTTGGTGAAGTGTTTGTTCAGATTGTTGCCCATTTGTTATTGGTTTTCTTATTTTTAAGTTAAAAACATTCCTTACATATTTTTTCAAATATTTTTCCCAGTTTGAGGCTTTCGTTTCTTTTTCTTAATGATGTTCTTTTGAAAAGCAAGAGGTTGTTCTTTTTTTCTTTTTTGTCTGTGCATTTGATTTTTTATTTAAGATATCTCTGCCAAACTCTAGGTCTCTTAAGATTTTTTTCTATGTCTTCTCATAAAAAGCTCATAGTTTTAGCTCAAATATTTAGGTTCATGAGTTATTTCAAGTTGATTTTTGTACATAACGTAAAGGTCAGCTCTATTTCTTGGCAAAAATGGATAGCCAGTTGTTCCAGTACCACTTGTTGAAAGATTATCCCTTTCCTCCTCGAAATCAATTGTCCATATGTGTGTGAATCTACATCTGGAATTTTTTTTGATTCACATATGTACTCTTAAAAAATCATTTTTATTGAGCTATACTTGACACATATTAGTTTCAGGTGTACAACATAATGATTCAATATTTGTATATATTGCAAACTGATCACCACAATAACACTAGTTAACATCCATTACCACACATTGTTACAGACTTTTTTTCTTGTTAAGAACTTTTAAGATCTACTCTCTTAGCAACTAACAATACAATATTGTTAATTATAGTCACCATGCTATATATTATATTCCCATGACATTTATTTTATAAAAGTTTTATATTTTATAGTTAAAATATGTATATTTCATAGTAAAAATCTGTACCTTTTGACCACCTTCACTCCTCTTGCCCACCTCCAGCCCCCACCTCTGGAAACCACAATCTGTTCTCTGTATCTATGAGCTTAGGGGTTTTGTTTGTTTCTTTGTTTGTGTTTAGACTCCATGTATAAATGAGATCATAAAGTTATTTTTGTGAAAGTTCAGAGTTTCTATATGTGGTTCTGTCAGGAAGAGCAATGCTTCTCTTTGTTCTTCTTTCTCAAGATTGCTTTATGTATTTTGGGTCTATTGTGGTTCCATAAAATTTTAGGATTGTTTTTTCTGATTCTGTGAAAAATGCCATTGGAATTTTGATAGGGATTGTATTGAATCTGTAGATTATGGACATATTAACAATATTAATATTTCTTCCAATCCATGAACATAGAATATCTTTCCATTTAATTGTGTCTTCTTCAATTTCTTTCATCAGTGTCTTAGTTTTCAGTGTACAAATCTTTCAAACTCCTTGGATATATTTATTCCTAGCTGTTTTATTCTTTTTGATGCATTTATGTATTATATAAATTAGTATTAATTAATTAGTATAAATTAATTTTATATCCAGAAACTTTACTGAATTTATTAATTTTTTTATTAACAGTTTTTTGTTGTTGTTCTTTTTACTGGAGTCTTTAGGATTTTCTATACATTATATCATGTCATCTGTAAGTACTAACAGTTTTATTTCTTACTTTTCAATTTGGATGCCTTTCATTTCTTTTTCTTGACTAATTGCTGTGGCTAGGACTTCCAGTACCATGTTAATAAAAGTGGTGAGAGTGGGCATCCTTGTCTTGTTCCTGCTGATCTTAGAGGAAAACCTTCTAGCTTTTCACCATTGAGTATAATGTTAGCTGTAGGCTTGTCATACATGACCTTTAATATGTTGAGGTCCATTCCCTTTATACCCACTTTGTTGAGCGTTTTTATCATAAATGGATTTTGAATTTGTCAAATGATTTCTCCATATCTATTGAGATGATCATAAGATTTGTATCCTTCATTTTGTTAATGTGGTCTATCACGTTGATTGATTTATGGATGTTGAACCATCCTTACATCCGTGAAATAAATCCCACTTGATCATAATGAATGATCATTTCAGTGTAATGTTGGTGTGTGTGTGTGTGTGTGTGTGTATATATATATATATATATATATATATATGGTTTGCATATATATATAAATATATATTTATATATTTTTTACTTTTTACTTTTTTATTTTTTAAGTTTTTATTTAAATTCTAGTTAGTTAACATATAGCGTAATATTGGTTTCAGCAGTAGAGTTCGGTGATTCATTACTTACATATAACACCCAGTGGTTTGCTAATATTTTGTTGAGGATTTTGCATCTGTGTTCATCTCAATATTGGCCTGTAATTTTCTTTTGTTGTGGCATCCTTGTCTGGTTTTGGTATCAGGGTAATTCTAGCCTCACAGAATGAATTTAGAAATGGTCCCTTCTTAGGGCACCTGGGTGGCTCAGTCGGTTAAGGATCTGACTCTGGATTTCAGTTCAGATCATGACTTCCAGGTCATGGGAGCAAGCCCCGCAACTGGCTCCACACTCAGAATGGAGCCTGCTTGGGTTTCCCTCCCTTTGCCCCTCCTCCTACTCACTTGTTTTTGCTCTCTGTCTCAAATAAATAAATCTTAAAAAAGAAAATGGTACCTCCTCTTCTATTTTTTGGAAGAATTTGAAAAGAATTAGTATTAATTCTTCTTTAAGTATTTGGTAGAATTCCCCAGTGAAGCTCTCTAGTCCTTGACTTTTATTTGTTGGGACAGGTGTACTTTTATGGCAATAACACACTGTCTTGATTATTATAGCATAATAGTAAGCCTTGAAATGTCATTCTTTTTAAACATTGTTTTGACTGTATTAGGGACTTTGCATTTCCATATATATTTTAGAATCAATTTGTCAGTTTCTACCAGAAAAGATGCTGATATTTTGACTGTGATAGAGTTGAATCAAGAGATCATTTTGGGAAGGTTGAAAAGTCAATATCAAACACATCTATGAACATTATTTACTTTTTATGTAAGTGATTTGTAATTTCTCTGCAATTTTGTATTATTTTCAATGTATATTTTTGGATATTTTGTTAAATTTATCAGTTTTTAATACTTTTGATTTTTTAGTAGTTTTATTTCTGTGATGTTAATTTCCAGTTGCTCCTTGCTACTATATAAAAATACAATTGGCTTTTTTACATTTACCTCATATCCTGTAAATATCCTCACTTATAAGTGCTACTAGCTTTCTTGTAGATTCCTTGGGATTTTCAACATAGATGATTATGACATTTATAAATAAATACAATTTTATTTCTTCTTTTCTAATCCACATGGGTTTAATTTTTTTCTTGCCTTACTACACTGACAGAATAATGTTAGATAGAAGTTATGATATCAGACGTCCTTTCCTTGTTCTCAGTGTTGGGGGGAAAGTATTAAGTCTTACACTATTAAGTATGATAGAAAATACAAATTTTTGTAAATACCCCTTTATCGAGTTGAAGAATTTTACTTTTATTTCTAGGGGCTGAATTTTTATCATGAATGGGTTTTGAGTTTGTTAAAAGCTTTCATCTGTATTAATAAAATATCCTGTTTTTAAAAAAGATGGTTGATATATTCATTACATTGATTCACTTTCAAATACTACAGTGACTTTGAATTCCAAAACAAACCCACTTCATTGTAATATATAGTTGACTCTTGACAGCATGGAGATTAGGTTCACCAAACCCATTGCAGCTGAAAATCTACATATAACTTTTGACTCCCCCAAAACTTTACCTACTGTTGATTGGAAGCCTTACCTATAACATAATGAGTTGATTAACACATATTTTGTATGTTATATATATTATATACTGTATTCTTATAATAAAGTAAGCTAAAGAAAAGAAAACATTATTTTAAAAATCGTAAGGAAGAGAAAATACATTTAGAGTAACTGTATCCAAAAAATCCATATAAGTGAACCCACACAATTTAAACCCATGCTGTTCAGAGGTCAACAGTATTATCTTTTTTCTGTATTTCTGTATTTGATTTGCTAAAATATTTTTAGGATTTTTGCATCTATTTTCATAAAGGTTGTCTATGAATTCTATGAATTTTCTTCTGGTTTTTTTTTTTTTTTTTTTTTGGTTTTGTTGTTTTTTGTTGTGAGGTTATGTGGCTGCATAGAGTGAGTTAGGAAATGTTCTTTTTTCTGTTTTCTGGAAAGGTTTATATAAAAATGATATTACTTATTTCTTCTATGTTTGGTAGAATTCACCAGTGAAGCCATTTGGGCTTGGAATTTTCTTTGCAGGAAAGTGTTTAATACAAACTTTTTCTCCTTAACAGATTTAGAGTTCTTTAGATTATCTATTTCTTCCTGTCTTCAAGAATCTGTCATTTTATCTAAACTTGCGAACTTATTGGCATAAATTTGTTTATAATAATCTCATATTTTACCTTTGGTAGGATCTTTTACGACGTCATTTTGTTCATTCCTGAAATTGTAGTTCTTGTCTTTCTCTTGTTTTCCTGTTCATGCTGCATAAGAATTTATCAATCCTATTGATCTTTCCATGAAGAAGCTTTTGATATTAATGGTGTTTTTATATTGTTCTTATGTTTTCTTTTCTCATTAATTTCTGCTGTTATCTTTCCTTCCTCATGCTTACTTTGGGTTTAGTTTGCTCTTCTTTTTAATTTCTTATGGTGAATGCCTAGTTCACTAATGTGAGAACTTTCTTCTTTTCAAATATGAATTTAATGCTATAAATTTCCTCTAAGTACTGCTGTTGTTGCATCCTCTGCATTATATTTTCATTTTTAATGAGTTCAAAATATTTTCTAGTTTCCATTTCTGATTTTCTCTATGACCCATAAGTTATATAGAAGTGTGTTATTTACAAAAAAATTGGGAGATTTTCTAGGTATCTGCCTGCTATTGATTTCTAGTTTAACTCAGAGAACATATTTTGCATGATTTCAATCCTTTTAAATTTACTGAGATTTGTTTTATAGCCCACAATATGGTATCTCAGCAAATCTCCCATGCCCATTTGAAAAGACTATATATTGTGCTGTTGTTAAGTTTAATGTTTTGTAGGTTTCATTTGGGTCCACTTGGTTGATTATTTTGTTTTAGTCATATATATATATATATATATATACACACACTAATTCCAACTTTATTTGTGGATTCATCTAGTTTGTCTTTCAGTTAGGTCAGATTTTGCCTCATGTATTTTAAATATAGGATTGTTATGTCTACTTGAGGCCCCTTAGTCATTATGAAGTTTCCCTCATTATTACCAATAATATTTCTTGTTTTCAAGTATACTTTGATATTAATTTGATATTAATTTGATATTAGTAGTGCCACACCAATCTTTCTTGATTTGGGTTTGTATGGTATATTTTTCTTTCCTGTACATTTACCTATCTGTGTCTTTATATTTAAAGTGTTTTATACACAGCTATTAATAGTAAGTCTTACTTTTTTTTCCAATCCAATGATCTCTTATTTTTCATTAGAATTTTTATACTATTTACTTTCAATGTAATCATAATACATTTGGTTTAAATATACCTTCTTTTTATTTGCTTTATATGTGTCCCATGTGCTGTTGTTTTATTTTCCATCATTTTCTCTCCTTTTGAATTAGATATTTTCATGATTTAATTTTATCTCCACTATTGATTTATTAGTTATACTTCTTTGTCTTAATCTATAATGGTTATTCAAGGATTTATAATATATACCTTTCATTTATAACAGCCTACTTTCAAATAATATAATGCTATGTCACATGTGGTATGAGACCTTTAAAACAATATACTTCACCTTTCATTTTCTGTCTGTTGTATTATTGCTATATATTTTACTGCTATTTTTGTCCTATATCTTACTACTATTCTTGTTATATGTTTTATTTTACATGTTATAAATATCTTGATACATTGTTATTATTTTGGCTTTCAGCAGGTAATTATCTATTAAAGAGATTGAAATGAGGAAAAAAATTCATTTACCCATATATTTACTTGTTTATATGTGCCCTTCCTATCTTTATATTAATCCAGATTTCCATCTGGTATCATTTCCTTCTGCCTGAAGAACTTCCTTTAAAGTTCTTATAATGCAGGCCTATTGGTAATGAATTTTCCCAATTTTTAAAGTCTAAAAATATCTTCAATTCACTTTAATTTTAAAGATACTGTTGCTGAATGTAGAATTCTAGGTTGACAGAGGTTTTTTTTTTTTCCTTTCAATACTTTAAAGCACAAGTTCTCAATCAGGAGTGAATTTTGCCTCTCAGGAGACGTTAGACAATGTATGGACACATTTTTTATTGTCATAACCGAGAGAAAGGAGTGATATTGGCATCTCAATCTAGTGGGTAGAAGTCAGGGATGCTGCTAAATGTCATACAATGCACAGAATAACACCCCCTCCCAACAAGGAATTAAATGGTCTACAAGGAATTAAAGGGTCTACAATATCAATAGTGTTGAGTTTGAGAAATGTTGCTAAATTTACAGTCTTTCTTTTCCTGAAGCATATGGCCTAGTTGAGTTTCTTTTGGAAAATCATCTGACACTTCTATCTCAAGTTCTCATTTAATCTGAAGATTAAAGTACCACTAACATATGCAATGTTTTGATGTAGAAAAATGACTTATATTTTCAAAATTGTTGACACAATGTTAATTGTGTCAAGATTGAAAAACCCTTAAGGGATGCCTTTCCATTGTATGGAGGCTTGCACAGTTTTTTATAAGATGTCTGCTGACTTTCTCTTTCTTTCTTTTTCTTTCTTTCTTTCTTTTTCTTTTTCTTTTTTTTTTTTCCTACATAAGATTTTCCTCCCTTGTATCTGCTTTGAAGATTTTTACTTCTTATTCTCAGGAATTTGATTGAGATGTGCTTTGGTGTCATTTTCTTTGTGTTTCTTGTAATTGGGGTTAAGTTTCTTGCATCAATAACTTTAATTTTTGTCAAATTTTGAAATTTGTCCAGAATCACTCAATATTGTTCTATAGGTCACTTATGCCTTGTTCACATTTTTCATTCTTTTTAGTCTTTGTGTCACCTGTTGTAATTGTTTCTCCATAGAAACAATGTGAATTGTAAATTCATATTTGAACTGAATTGTATTGTAATTGTTTTAATTGTAATTGAATTGAATTGTAATTGTTTCTCCATAGAAACAATGTGAATTGTAAATTCATATTTGAAAAGAAGAAAGTTCTCACATTCGTCTTCAGATTCACTAATTTTTTTTTCCTGAAAAGTCTAGGCTTCTGTTAATCCTATCCAGTGTATTTTTCCTTTCATAGCTTTCATTTTCCATTCTCAAATCTCTGTCAGTTGGGGCTTTTTATGCCTGGTATTACTTTCCTCATTGTGTTCATGTTTTCTTCTATCTTTTTGACATACAAAGCATACTTGTAACTGTTGTTTTATCACCCTTGTTCTATCATTTCTGGGCTGTCTCCCTGGGAGCGACTGAATTTTCTCCTATTCATAGGCTTTATTTTCTTGCTTATTTGTATGTCTGGGAATTTTTTATTAAATGCTGAAAAGCGTTGAATTTTGTTTTTCATTATGTTTCCTTACTGTTGGACTTTGTTCAGGTATGCAGTTAACTCTCTTGAAGCCCAGTTAGATTGTCTTGTGACTTGGTATTAGCTTGTTAGGGTAAGTCCAGACCCACTACTAAGGGATGATCTTCATGAGGCCTCTTATAAGTTCTATGAGTTGCAACATACATGTACTCTGACTAGTGGGATTGGAAACTTCTTTCAGCCCTCTATGAATTCTGAGGATTTTTTAGCTACTATTAAGCAACCAGTAAAAATACTGTGGCCCTCACCAATTTTAAAAATAGACAAATAAACTATTATTTTGAAACTGAGTTTACACAAAGACACATTTTTATAGTTTCTCTTGAAAAATTCTAAAATCTGGCCACAATGCAATCAGTGGAAACTGAAGAACACCTATCACTTTACTTGGTGCCCACACTCCCCAACTGGTCCTGTTCCCCACCACTCCCTATCATGTGGTTTCCTCTTCTAGGTTTTGTACTGATCTGGTCGTCTTAGCATTTGAGTTTGTGACTCCTCACTAAGCTCATTCATTATGGGTAGATTTTATGAGTTAAGTTCTCGGGAGGTGACCTCATTCTTCTATTTCTAAGTTCTTGGGAAGCACATCCGCATAACTGCCCTGTACCTTCTCCAAATGAGTATTCTCAGAAAGTTATAAAGGACAGAAATAATTAAATCTGTTAGTATTATTCATTTCACTTTTAAAAAGAAGGCAATTAGAATTGGAAGAAAAATGACTATGTGTAATTTCCTAGGAAGAGAATCATGTTGACCAGGTTTCTGAAAATGCTTTGAGTCATTAGACAGCAGGCACTTTTCTGAAATAAAAACCATCCTTCCTTTTTCCTATATATTGCTCATTTTATTTCTGGCCACAGCTCAATTCTTATTTTTATACAAATAGAACACAATCTTTTGACAAGTTAAGGAAAGATGTTACACTATAGGATCTTTAAGCCCTTAGGGTTTTTTCAAAAATAAGAAGTAAACATGTCTTTATAATTAATTTCCTGGCATTAGACACAATTCTCTTCTGGACTCCTAGGCTAGAAATTTTGCAAATGAAGAATCAGATTAGGCCTTTGAATACCTATTATGTTACCAAAGGGCAAAAACTAGCAGCATGTATCCCTAGCAGCTTTGGGAATAAATGTGGGTTTTTCCAGGCCTCCAGAAAAAAATATAGATCTAAGGGAAGCACAGAGAGTAAATGCCAGGCTCTCACAGGGAACCTGTAACCTGGTGTGTGGTACTTTGGTTTTTATGATAACTAGTTTCAGCAAAGTGCTCCTATGGTTCAAAGAGTAGGCTTTCTTTTTCTTTTTGGCTCTTCCTGATTCAATAGAAATTAGAGGCCCCAGATTAGACTGTGCCCTTCTAGCTACAAGACAGCACCCCTGGCTCTTACCTTAAATGCCAGCTGCCCCTAGTCATTGTGATAGCCCAAATAACCCTGTTATAGGTTGAATTGTGTCCTCCAGAAAGATATGTTTAAGTCCTAGCTCCCGGCACCTGTGCAAGTACTTTATTTGGAAATAAGGTCTTTGAAGATGTAATCAACTTAAAACAAGGCCATGCTGTATTCCCAATATGGCTGGTGTCCTTACAAGAAGAGAAAATGGAGAGACAGACACTCACAGGATAGGATGCCTTGTGAAGACAGGCAAGGGGATTGGAATAGTGCCTCTGCAAGGCAAGGGATGCCAAAGATTGCTACCGACTACCAGGAGCTAGGAAAAAGGCATAGAAGATACTTTCCCTGAGAGCCTCCAGTAGGAACTAACCCTGCCAACACCTTGATTTTGAACTTCTTACCTCTAGAACTATAAGAGACTAAATTTGCTGTTTTAAGCTCCCTCACCAAAAAAAAAAAAAAAAAAAATATTAGACCCAAGCCCCAGTTCTGTCATTTACTAGCCATGTGACTTCTTAGTACCTCCGATTCTTCATTCATAGGATAATGAAAATAATACCCACCTTGACAGACTTTTGAGAAAATAAAGCATAGTACCTAAAATGTAATAAGTTTTTACTATCCAGTGACTAAACACTGCAGTGTTTCAACCCTGCCATGGAACCCAAGGTGTGCAGCTTAAAGGGGAGATTTTTCCTGCATAAGACTCTCAAAATGCCTTAGGAAGGTGACAAAAAATAGTAACTCGTGGGTTTTTTTCTTCCTGTTTGCAAAATGTTAACCATGGCTGTACTTTCCAAAAAAACTTTTATCAGTTAGGATGCCTACAGTTAACTGCTGTAATACACAAAAAGCAAAACCTAGATGTTTAATAGAACCCATGCACATGAGGGGGCACCTGGGTGGCACAGTCAGTTAAGCGTCTGACACTTGGTTTTGGCTCAGGTCATGATCCAGAGTTGTGGGATCAAGCCCTGCATCAATCCACCTTCCCAACCCACCACCCCCATGCTTGTTCTCTCATGCTCTCTCAAGTAAAGAAATAAATCTTAAAAAAAAAAAAAATGCACATGAAACCCAACCAGATGTTTCTGGTTGTCAGCCTTCCACGTGGTCATTTAATTACCCAGGTTCCTTTTATTTTGTGGCTCTATCCTCTTCTGGGTCCTTAGAGTCCTCTCCATTCACCCCTCAAAAGAAGAAAAGAAGCATGGGGTGATATAATTACTTCCTAATTTTCTAGACCAAAACTGACATACATCACTTCTGTTTACTTTCTGTTTCCCAAAACATGGCCACATCTAACTGTAATAAAGGCTGGAAAATGTAATCTAAGTATGCCTAGAAAGACAAGAAATGGTTTTGGTAAATGTATAGAAGTCTGCCACAAATTGATCTGAAAATGACAATAATTGTTCTATTTAAGAAAATGATAATAGAGCATGGCCTGCAGAACACTCTCTCATGTCCTTTTTGTGTCCTTTATGGGCTACATGTGACAACCTTCTCAACTTTGTACAATTCTGAGCCAGGCGTGTCTTGGTGTTTGAACACAAACCTACCCAAACACTAACCTTGACCCTTCCTATTTCTATTACTTAAATTCAGAAGTCTCCTATTTTTCTAATGCGTCCACTAATGTTGCGAGGGCCTTGTTATTTGGCATTGATGTTAACACCTCAGATGAACTTCATTTGGTTAGGGTACAGTGTAGTATAGAGTAGAAAAGGGAGAGAAGAAACAGCACACAGAGCTCTGTCTTATCACTAAAATGAATAAAGTTTCATGTATTGTTGCTTGATATTGCCCTATCTAAAATCCGTAAGGGAAGTAACTCGTAGGTTTTTTCATCTTCATGCCTCCTCCAATGTCTCAGTGATTAAATGGGGTAAGCATTCCAGGCTGGCAGATAGCTCTGTACCACATGGTCATTCAGGAACTCATATTCTTACTAACAAGTTGTTTGCCATCCTCCCAGGCCTTGGCATCATTTGCATAACATCAACTGAGTCACTTGGACCCCACCCATCCAAAAGGGTAAAGAGAATGTGGAAAAAGCACCCTGTCTTAAGATATCAGCAGACAAGGGGCATACATCACATTACTTCCTTTCACATTCTGCTTGTGAGAACTGGCCTTTGGCCATATCTAACAGCAAGGAGATCTAAGAACTACAGCATAGGTGGGCAGCCAGGACACCAGCAACAACCCTTTTACTATGGAACAAGGCAAGAATGCATCTTAGAGGCAGTCCTTGCCACAGGCTCCATGCAACCCAGTAATAGGAGTAATATTTAGAAAAGAATGATATTGGAGCACCTGGGTAGCTCAGTCCATTAAGCATCCAACTCCTAATTTCAGCTCAGGTCATGATCTCAGGGTCGTGAGATCAAGCCCAGCATCGGCTCTGTGCTGGGTGTGGAACCTGCTTGGGATTCTCTCTTTCTCTCCCTCTGCCCCTGCCCCACTCCTGTGCTCTCTCTATTTCTCTCTCTCTCTAAAAGAAACAAAAAACAAACAAACAAACAAACCAACACAGAACGATATTTTATTGCAAGGCAAAAGAGAAGCAAAGTAAGTTTCAGTTTTTCATGTTAGTAAGTTATTATTTATTATCTATTTATTTATTACTATATAAAATATATATACTAATATATATATTACTAATATATATATTACTAATATATATATTACTAATATATATATACTAATAAAGTATATATTACTATATACTATATAAAGCATTCACAAGATATAATTGCATGTTTTTCAAACTTACACCCTAATTTCTTATAAGATTTAGATAAATAAAAAAATAATTTACCATATTGCTTTCATTTTCATGATAGCATGTCATTTGTACATTTACTGTGCCTCTATGATGCCAGTCACTGTGCTAGACCCTGGGGATATAAAGAGAGCTAATATGTAACCCTTATTCTCAAGAAGCCCATAACTAGTGATAGAAACTATCAGGTTTTTCTGTTATTTTTTTAAGTGCTGAATGCTATGCTCAGCACTGACCTAGAGTTTATCTGCACAGCTCAGTATGGGTATAGAGAAGTTTCAAAGGGAGTGGTTGCAGAACACATGGAGCCAAACTGGAAGCAAGAGTGGGAGTTGGTCAAATAGACCCAAATAGGGAAGAACACTATAAGCCAAAGAAATAGTGTGGGCAAAGCTAAGAAAGTCGTGTAACAGCTCACCTGTGAAAATGCTAGTGAGGTAGCCTGGAGTCTAGGGTACAAGTTAGGGCAGAGAGGGTTAGAGATAGGCAGGGACGTTAGGAGCCTTGCTTCCTGGGCTGGTAATGGGGGCTTTTTCTGTAGGTGGTGTTGCTCCTTGATACCCAGACCTGGTCAGACCTTGTTTTTGAAAGAGCATTATCTACATAGAAAGATTGGCACCTAAGGAGTTCGAAATGCTAGCAGTAAGTTTAAACCTTCTGATTCTTTGAGGAAAAGATATTTTAGACCAAATCTTTGTGGAAAGAATTCTGCACAGTAGAAAATCTTGACAAAACACTTAGGAATTTTAAGTGTTTTTGAGAATCAACCCATAAAAGAAGTAATACTTTTTAATCAACCTTTAGTACTGAGTGGTATAGTGGTAGAAGACAAATATATATATTAACATAAAGCCAGCCTCAAAGGAGACAAAGAGGAAAATGTGAATTCACGATGTAAGGCAACATATAGTTATATGTTGTGCATATAACTATAACATATAGTGCATATGTTGTGCATATAACTATAACATATAGTGCATATGTTGTGCATATAACTATAACATATAGTGCATATGTTGTGCATATAACTATAACATATAGTGCATATGTTGTGCATATAACTATAACATATAGTGCATATGTTGTGCACTCGAAGTGCAGTGGGCTCTCAGGGCTGTGAGTATTTCGGCAAGGGAATTTAAATCTTGGAATAATAAGGGTGTGGGATTGAAGATTTGCCTTGAGAGGAGACAAGCTATATTTGATTCTATCCTAGTTCATGGTTAGAGATAGCAGATTCTTCCTCAAATGCATTTTCACACAAAAACACAAGAGAACAGCAATTGTCCAAGCAGCTAATTTCTTCTCATCCTCCCGTGTCCTGGAAGGGAGGAAGAGGACGATTAGCCACACGAGGGAATTCTTGGTTAGAGTTTCTCTCTCCTCCAGGCAGGATGCAGCACATGCTAGGGAGAAGAAAGGTGGTGGAATATTTCTGACAGCCACTGGTCTGTCTTAGAAGTCAGTTCCTTCAGATGAGCCCCACAGGTGGGTTGGTAGGGCTTGGTGGGAGCAGCAGCCAGTAAGACAGCCTGGTGCGTATCCTGTGTCCTTAGGCTGTCCCACAACGGTCCCCCATCAGGCCTCTCTGAGGCCACTGGATACAGTCCTGACTTTTCGTGAAGAATAACCACACTTTCAAGGGCTGGCTGCTTCATCTCTTCAAAGCCAGGGGAGACTCGAGACAAAAAAGAGAGAAAGTCTATAGAAAGTACCATTTGCTTGAGGGGCCGGAGAATCTCGTAAAATAATTGTCCCAGGGGGCCCATGCAAAGACAAGAAAATTGGTGAGGCAGAGGGCAAGTGTACAGAAAAGAGTTAACATAGCAGGCCTGCTTTAGAAAATCCTGCCTACCAGGTCTGCCCTGGACCCTTGCTTCTGTAAGTCTAAGTACCATAGCAAGGCCCAGGAGAGAGAGCCACCAATTCCATCTCCTGAGTGTCTCTGTGATAGCTTTCGCTGCAGTCATCATCAGAGTTTGAGAGCGTGTGAATGCATGTGTGTGTGTGTGTGTGTGTGTGTGTGTGTGTGTGTGTGTGTGTGTGTGTTGTGTGTGTGTTGTGTGTCTTATCAATTTCCTTGTGACTTCCAAGGCAGCAAGATTATGCCGTGATTATTTTTTCCCCTCTGTCATTGAATAATAACTGAATTGAGTAGAAAATTACTTTGGCTGAATGAGGATAAACCTTGATTTTCCTGCGTGGGAAAGTCAGCTACCCCATGCCTCATTAAAAAAGGTTCTTAACAGAATTTGCACACTTTTTCCTTTAATGTGACAACAAAGAAATATTTTGAAAAAAAGAGTAAAATAGTAAAATTGCTTCTTTCAATAAAGTAGTAAAATACATTTTACATGGATATTTTTTGCAAGAAGGATTTGGGAGACATGCACTGGCAGTCAAATACATGTAAACTGCTAAGCTTTATTTTTGCTTTTCTGCCCTTACCTGCCCCTTGCGTTTAAAAATAAATACTCTATCAATGAGAAAGATGTTGGTAACCTACTTTTCTGTATTTTTATATCCCAGGAGCTTTGTTATTCTAAGTCTGTTTCTGCCTCGACTTGCAAATCACCTTAATTTAATTCTAAATGAAATCTTTAATTTTTCATTATGTTTGACACAAGCTTAGTAATTCTCAGAAAAGGTCCTTGTTAAGTGAAGCTTAGCTACAAATTCTGATATTCAAGGATGCTTACACAAACAACTGTTATTCTCTGCAATGACTTCATTATTCAGTGACAGTTAACAGCATTGTTTTATTTGAAAAACGTCTTTGTGTTTCTCTGCTTGTTCCAGCGACAGTTTTCCTGGAGTTCTGGAAAAGACGGCGAGCCGTAATTGCTTATGACTGGGATCTGATAGACTGGGAAGAAGAGGAGGTTTGTATTATTTACCTCAGAATTTTTCAAAAAGCAAATCAACAAATACACAGTCCTCTCGAGTCATCACTCGGCTCTGTGACAGAGTCAGCTTTGCTCATAAAGCATTTCAATACCTGTCTTTGCAAAAAAGCTTCAGGTAGTATAAAAACGAGCAGAATTTAAAAGAAAGAAAAGACAACATTGTGATTGCTTAGTCGATTAAGATTCCGTGGCTAAGTGAAACATTTCACTTGTAGGTAGGGACTTCAGAAGCGTTAGTAGTAAGATTTGTTTAGTTTTCTTAAATAGTATCCATTTTCTTTCCTTTAGCAGAAGAGTGTTAGTCTTACAGCTGTAGGTTTGTTTAGTTTTCTTAAATAGTATCCATTTTCTTTCCTTTAGCAGAAGAGTATTAGTCTTACAGCTCTAGGTACATGGAAGGAAACCTCATGAGAGAATTCCAAGGAAATGTTTCTGTGTGCTCTCCAGAACCCTGGACAGTGCCCAGAGCTGCAAAGGCCCAGAAGTAGGACCTCAAGTGCATAAATGCTGAGGAGAAACCACTCCTCGAGAGGCCTCGTTGGTGGAAGCATCTAAATGCCTTGCGTGCTAGCCTGTGGCACTCAGGTTGCTGTGCAGAAAAGCCCCAACTTGCTGCATGCCTTCTTCACGGAGAACCCAGGGTATTAGTTTGCTGGGGCTGCCGTAACAAAGGACCGCAGACTGTGGATTAAACAACAGAAATTAGTTGCTCCCGTTGCTGGAGGCTGGAAGTCTGAGATCAAGGCGTTGGTACAGTTGGTTTCTTTTGAGGACCATGAGTGCAAGATCTGTTGCAGGCTCCCCTCGTTGGCTTGTAGATAGCTGTCTACTCCCTCTGTGTTCACATCATCATTTCTCTGTGCATGTCTGTGTCTAAATTTTTTATAAAGAACCAGTCATATTGGATTAGGGGTCACTCTAATGACCTCACTTGACCTTAATTACCTCTATAAAGACTCTGTCCAAGTACAGTCACACTCTGAAGTACTGCGGGTTAGGGTTTCAACAAATGAATTTGCAGGGGGAGGGGACACGGTTTAGCCCATAACACCCAGACACACAGGTCTCATTCCATGATTGGCCTCAAGTCCCTGGATACTTAACTTAGTGACCCTTAGATGACACTCACAGCCTGATAAAGTCAGTTTCCCAAAGAAACAGAAGATTCCAGGTCTGTTCTGTTTATATCCTCAAGCGTCACTTTCTAAAATAAGGGAACGAAGTCAGAACCTGTTTATAACTGTATCTCCCCCGTCCTTCCCTGTTACCTGTCACTGAGTGAAGTCCAGCCTTGGGCTTATTCTGCAGCTGGAGTGAGGCTTCCCTTCCTCCTACACAGAGAGGCTACTGCCTAACTGTGCCCATTGTCCAGAACCTCTCTTCTGTCAGCTCCTGCCTCACTTTCTGTCAGTCTCTCCATCTGAGTCCCGAGCATTTCTGCCTGGGTTAACTCAGTCTCCATTTCACCAGACTTGCCACTCCTTTCCCCTCCTCTTGCAAGACATTCACATAGAATAGGTACTTAATTAACCAGAACCACTTTAGCCTATCCTCTTGCTGATTTCCCGTTCCTAATCCCGTAATTGCTTTTTAGTCAGAAACTTTTCACATTAAATGGAGCTCAACTAAATGAAACAAAACCTCAGCTTGATTTAGAATTAGAGCTGCCTTGATATTAGCTGGATTTGAAAGATGTTTACCTTGTTTTTAATACCAATTAATACATTTAAAATATACTGGTTAAAGGTGAATGACTCTTACAGGAACTTATTAAAAAGTAGATTCACCATATTTTTGGCTGCCTCAATTGAAAAGAAATATTCTTAATTGCAGGAGGAAACTAAGAATTATATTTGCCATTATAACTCACAACATAAATTCTAGGCATTTTGCTGTTCAAGAACTTTCTTTGCCCTGGTGTCTGTATCATTCCCTGGTAATAAAAGTAAAAGTTTAGTAGTCGTTTCAAACTGCTAGGGACGGAAAAGGTGGCCCCTTTTCTCATTCTGTTTGTTTCTGCAAGCACAGCTGAATAAGATAACAGAGACACTTAACTATAGTCTAAATTACACTGTCTTGGAGGGGCGCCTGGGTGGCGCAGTCGTTAAGCGTCTGCCTTCGGCTCAGGGTGTGATCCCAGCGTTCTGGGACCAAGTCCCACATCAGGCTTCTTTGCTAGGAGCCTGCTTCTTCCTCTCCCACTCCCCCTGCTTGTGTTCCCTCTCTCGCTGGCTGTCTCTCTCTGTCAAATAAATAAATAAAATCTTTTTAAAAAAAAATTACACTGCCTTAGTGATAATAAGTCTAAAGCATCACCTTTTAGGTTTTCTTCAAGTGGCCAATTTCCAAACATTTAAACCTGGGTCTTTGAGCCACCTCACTGATTGACTAATTAGCATGGTAGCTGTTGATTCAGTTTTACGGTAGTAAAACGATTGTTGGTTTTGTTTTGTTTTTTTACATTGTGTGTATATATCTCTCCAGTGCATAAAAAATGTGTCTGTTTGTTCTTAGGAAGAAATACGGCCCCAGTTTGAAGCCAAGTACTCCAAGAAAGAGCGAATGAATCCCATTTCAGGAAAGCCAGAACCATATCAAGCATTTGCAGATAAATGCAGCCGACTTATCGTTTCTGCATCTGGGATATTTTTTATGGTTTGAAACTTTTCTACAAAACTCTTTGTTTCATAAAGTACAAACCTGTAGCGTGGTGTCAACAATAATCATATCGGGCATTTGCATAATTCCACAAAACATTTTTGCGCATTCTGTTATTTACTCCTCACAAAGACTCTGTGAGGTGGTCAGAGATGGTACTGCTGTCCCCGTGTTCCAGATGGAGCCACTGAGACACTCTAGAAGGCTAAGGGGCTTGTTCAGGATCAGCCAGTAAATAGCCAAGAGCTCCAGTTCTTTCTGCTTGCCTCTCTGTGCTATGCTGAAAGGAAGTAAAAGTTGAGATAGGAGCTAGCAGCAGTGTTCTTCAAGCCTTTTGCTTGCCATGCCCATAAGTGAGACTACATTCTCTGTCATAACCCAGCGTATGCCATGCCAGGAGATGTATAAAACTAAACAGAGTAACTGAAACAGTGCTCACCATTGCAATATGCAATACTCTGATTTTTTTTTTAATGCCAGCCACAACCCCTAAATATCATTTCCAGGTTCACTAATGGTTTTTTCAGTTTGAAAAACACTACTTTAAACCTGGGTTGTTGACTTTTCCTAAAAAGAAGTCGTTTAGTGATCAACTTTGACTCTGTTAATCACTGGACAAAACTTACGCAAATTTTTCAGAAATGTCATTTTAGAACAGTAAGAGGTGGTTAGGATTCTCCTTTCCTCTTTCCAAATGGAAGAGTGTGTAAATAGGTATTGTAAGTCATTAGATTAGAAAGGACAAGATGACAGCAAATCTAGACACTCCATCCCCCCTTTAGCCAAAGAAACTGGGAAGGCGAAAGGGTGGGTGGGCAGCACGCCTAGGAGTCTCTTGGCTCAGACCAAGATTCAAATCCATACCTTTCTATAGACACTACTCTGTAAGCCATTGTGTTATGCCTTGACTTTCATATTTATTGTCTTTTTGTATCTTACAAGACATATAGACATAGAAGTTTTTCCTACTCTACAGATGGGCAACCTGGAGCATAGGAAGCCAAAGCCATAGAGAGGACAAACCACGTGCCCACAGTTAGAATGCTAGGTAGAAGCAGAGCCATGATCCAGACCGGACTTCTGACTGAGTCCCGCGAGCTGTCCATTCCACCATATTGCCACCCTGTCTGAAATTCAGTGTAGATTTCACCAATCTCCCCATCAATAGCTGAAGGATTAAGATGTGGGCAGTTGTTGTTGTTGTTGTAATTTTGGCCAGTTCCAGCTAGGGTTTATACTCGAGCTTTTAGACCATGTCACTCATAGGAAGCCAAAAATGGTGTAAAACAGAGGAATGCTTCTAACAATCTCGAAATCAGCAGAGTCCATCCTGAGGCTCAACTTAAAGTTTTTGATAACTAAGTAGGTAGAGGTCTTTACTCTGATAGATTGAGTCACCTAACGAAAGACACAGACTTTTTGGAGTCTCAGATTCCCAATAGATAGAAGACATGTTGTGTTCTTGTCACATACCACGAAGTCTTCAGAGAAAGATAACTAAGTTCAGTGTTCGTAACTGATTAGTAAGAGATTATGTACCTGTCACACAGTTGGCTTATTCAGGAACAAATAGCTGAACTATGCACCTGTAACTATGTAAGGTGCTATAGAAACTATGGTGAGCAAAACAGACTCCAGACCTGCCCTGACGGAGCCTATAGTGCCCCCCTCCCTTATCTGCAGTTTTGCTTTCTGGAGTTTCAGTACCTGCAGTCAACCCCAGGCCAGCAGCAGGTGATTCTTCTGACATATCATCAGAAGGTCAGTAGTAGCCTAATGCTATATCCAGGACCTGTGTCATCTGCCTCACTTCATCTCATCACGTAGTCCTTTTATCATCTCACATCACCACAAGGAGAGTGAGTACAGTACAATAAGATATTTTGAGAGGGAGAGAGACCATACTCACACAGCTGTTATTACAGTGTATTGTTCTGCTTTATCATTAGTTACTGTTGTTAGTCTCTTACGGTGCCTAATTTGTGAATTAAACTTTCTCATAGGTATGTATGTATAGAAAAAAACATAGTATATATAGGGTTTGGTGCTGTCCGAGGTATCAGGCATCCACTGGGGGCCTTAGAAATATCCCCCATAGATAAGGGGGGAACTATTGCACTTTCTAAATGAGGGAAACTGGCAATAACCAAACTGACAAATTGTTAGAAATTATCAACAGGATACTAAAAGTAGAGTATAGGTACCATATGACAATAGCAAAGTCTGAGGGTCATGAAAAGCTTCAGTTACGAAGTGGTTCTTGAGCTGAGGCGTGACGGAGGAGTAGGTGTTATAGGGCGTGTGTGCGTGTGCACATCCATGTATGTGTGTGTGTGGTATGGGAAAGGGGGGTGGTCAGCCTTTTAGGCAAAGGAAATCGTGTTGGAGGTTAGCCCATTTGAAACCACGAGAGAGGTTCTGGAGTCCCCAGACAAAAGGGAAAATGGCATTCAACGAGGTGGAGAAAGTCTTGCCACCATTTAGGCTTTGCTTTTATCCTAAGAGTAAAAGAAACCAATAAAGAGTTTTACACAGAAGAGTGACATCCTAAGGTTTCCATAATAATAGTGCTCAATCTGATGCCCTGCTTAATAAAATGTTACCCCATAGCTTACACAGTTTATCAGCTTTCAAGCACTATGGTTTTTCTATTTGAATAACAAAGAACATACAGGCAAAAGAAAGTATTAACCACAATGAAAAGTTAGCATTTTATTGTGGTTTCTTGAGTCAATACCACTGTTGCTTTATTTCCTTTTCTTGTTTTCCAGTGGTGGGATTTTGCAGTGGTGGGAACCCTCCTCCTGAGACATTCCACCAGTGCTCACAGGCTCTCTGTCTTCCTCCCAGATCTGCGTAGTGATCGCTGCCGTGTTCGGGATCGTCATTTACCGGGTGGTGACTGTCAGCACTTTTGCTGCCTTCAAGTGGGCGTTAATCAGGAATAACTCTCAGGTTGCAACCACGGGGACTGCCGTGTGCATCAACTTCTGCATCATTATGCTGCTGAATGTGGTAAGTGACCACAGGGTAACCAGCCTCAGGTTCAACGATCTGGGCTGTGGTTTTCTTTTGATGCTAAGGGGACCCAGCCTCGGAGGGGTGAGTCTGTCACGTAGCGTGGATGGCTAGGCAGCAAACTGCTGGGCAGGAGATGCACTCAGGTCCGGGGATTGAGGAGGCTTGAGTCAGATCTAGGCTCCAGGATTTTCTACAGTGGAAGGCACTAGCCCTCTCTGAATCTTCGTTCCTTTATTTACCCAATAAGATAACACTGTATATATATACCTCTTGGGGAAACTTAGAGAAAGAACATATTTTAAAGTCCCAGCCCAGAATCTGTGACACAGCTCAACAGTGTTGGTTCCCATTTCCTTTTGATTCTGAATGACAGGAAAGGTCAGTATCCAACGCATTGCTTGAGATAACCCTGCAAGGGACCCATCAGGATGGTGCACGTTGCTTGTGTTAATTCCAGGCTTTTTTCAGTTTTGTATTTCAGCCCAGATGTCTCCCCTGAGCCGCATACATCCAGCTGCTTCTCGTCCCTCCAGACCCCTCTCTTCCCTCCAAAATCAGTTCCTCCACGCTCCCCGCCCTTCCCTGGTAGCCGCTCAGGCTGAAAACCTTGGCATTATCCTTGACTTCTCTGTTTCTCTCAGTGTCTGTTTCCAGAGTTTGATCACTTCTCACATGTCCCCAAGTCCCACCTTGGTCCCAGATCCCAGTAGCTCCCACCTGGGTTATTGCGGTGCCTTCCTAACTGGTCTCCCGGCTCCCACGTTTGCTCTCTCAATTTAGACTCATCACGGCAGCTAGTGAGAGCTTCTTACCTGCGAGTCAGCTCCTGTCGCTGCTCTGTTCACCGTGTGCAGTGGCTTTCCTCTTGCTCAGAATGAAAGTTCACATCTCCATGTGGCCTCCAAGGCTCTCCTTCTGGTCCCAGTGACATCTACGACCTTGTCTCCTCCCTACTCACCCTGCTTCTCCTGCTCCAGGCTGACTTTCCCTTTGTTCCCTGGATATGCCAGGCATGCTCTCACTCTAGGGCTTTCTACTTGCTCTTCTCTCTGCCTGGAATATTCCTCCCCATGGGGTCTGCCTGGCTTACTCCCTCACCTCCTTCATTTCTTTGTTCACATGTTACTTTTCTAATATAAGGTTTCCATGGTCACTCAGTTTTAGAATTATAACCCTCTCCTGCCAGCTAAAATTTCCTATCTCCTTGCCAGCTCTATTTTTCTCTGTGGTACTTATTACCATATAACTTCCTGTTTTTAATTTATTATATGTCTTCTCCATTGGAATGTAAACCCATGAGGGCAGAAACTTTTATCTATTTGTTTTTTACTCTTATTATTTCCCAGTGTCTGAAACAGGGCCTAGCACATAGTAGGCTCTCAGCAAATTGTTGTGATTATTTGCAGAACAAATAGTATCATTTGCTGACATTGTTAGATTTGAGGTCAACCTATACATAAAAATACTGACACTAGAGATTTGTTAGCAGGGAATAAATAATGTATGTGGAGTGTTTGACATGGGGTAGCTGTTCATTTAATTATGGCTCCCTCACCCTTGGTTAGCTTGCATCTTAAATCTGGGCCATAATGTTGAATTTCTCTCATCATTAAAAAAGGGTTTTCCAAAGGCCAAGTAATTTAATACTATTATCAATATAGTTTAATCTCTTTGGATTGTCATTTCTAGCTCTTTAAATAATCCTAAATTCTATAACCCATAAGCTCAGAGTGATTCTTCAGAGAATTCAACCTACCCAATAATAAAAAGTTTTATTTAGGATTCTTAAGTGAGCTAGTAATCACTGAGCTAATGAAATATAGTTGATTTATTATTATTATTATTATTATTATTATTATTATTACTAAAATATGCAGAACTTCTTTATTATTTTCAGAATAATAGTTTCAGAATACAGAAGTTCTAAAAATGAAACAAGAGCAGTTGCTAATCATTTGACATGATGATTGTGTACGTGTGTGGTCAAGTGGAGGTTGAGAGTGGACATGTGGCACCCCCTGGCCCTCTCTCCTCCAGGACTCAGCTCGTCTCAAAGTTAATTGTGGAATATATGCATTGTGAAGGGGAGTGATTCATGGTGAAATTAACCAAACAGCCAGAGCACTGAAAGATTCTGCATCCAGGTAGTTTGCAATGAATTAAAGCCCTCTTTTTCTCTAATGTCTTATTAAAATTTAATTTATGCATCTTAAGAAATAAATACATGCAGTGAGTCTATAAATACATGGCTGCTCATACATTTTGAGCAGACATACCAATGTTGTCAGAGTAATACTTCGTTCAACTGGAAATCACTTATCCAGCAATCTCTACTTCATGAGACACAGTCAAGAAAAAGAAAGTAAACTAAAAATGAAGAAGGGAGCACAGGGAATGGGAAAACGATATAGTTATGGACATTGCAAAGCACGTACTGTGTGCTGGGAGCTAGACTACTAGGCGTTTCTGTGCTTCATCTAACAAGCATTTCGGAGTCACCAAAATGGATGATGTAGGGTCTACACACTAAAGCTGACATGTATTATGTTTATGAATGCCCTTAAGGGGTATTTTCATTTATTTTAGGTACATGTGAACACTTTGGTGTTCTGATTTCTCACCAACATCAGACTAGAAAAACAGGAGGTTACTAAGGCACGAATTCTGACAAGGGCAGGAAATGACAAGCCATAGCAAAGGGAAGGAAAGAAAATAAGAAACATACGTAAGAACTTTCAAAGCAGCAGCATGCAAGACCCTTCCGTGCAGGGAGCAACCACCTTACTCTCCTCAGCCCGTGTCTGATGACATCCCCATCCCAGCAAGCACGTTTACAGTCCTGTATTATGTCCTGAGGCCTTGCAGGTTCCATTACGAAGGCAACTGAGTGTGTAATATAGTTCGGAAAGATTTTCATCAGAATATCCAAAAAATAAAAAAGTAAGTCCTTAAGCAAATATCACATAAATGATAGGTGACAGACTAATAACTATAATGTAGCTTTGACCAGTTCAGAACCAAACTATCTACTGACTTCTGAAATTACTCAATTTAAGATATTTCATGACCCTACAATATACATTTTTTATAGCTACATAAATTATTTTCAACTACTTAAAATTTTGGCCATACTGGTCTTGCAAAAAAAATCATCATTTAGACATGAATCATTAATACTTTCCATTAATTGAATATAAAAACCTTGAGAGCTAGATTGGTTTTTAACTTCTGTTCATTACAGCCTCTAATTTTTAAATATTGTTATAGATCACATACCCTGTTTCTGACTTTCTGCTAGAGTTGTCCAACCTTAACTGAACAGGCAGATCTATAAGGATGCCTAGTTTCTAGATTTTATGATGTGTATTTACACTTGTTTGTTAGTTTTGTTTTTGATGTGTATTTACTCTTATGTAGCGTGTACACTAAAAATTTAGGTCATAAAAAATTTTTGATCTGGGGCACCTGGGTGGCTCAGTCGATTAAGCACCCAACTCTTGATCTCAGCTCAGGTCTTGATCTCAGGGTCGTGAGTTCAAGCCCTGTGTTGGGCTCCCAACATGGAGCCCACTTTAAAAAATACATATTCTGTAACCCAACAAAATATTAACCTTCTTAGTGACTGGTTAAGGGGCACTTACTAGTTTTCATTTTATTTCCTCTTGAAAAAGAAATACTTCAAAGATGGAGTGAATAAGATGGATTTTCTTGCTCCTTGTCATACTGTTTCAATCCCATTCTGCTTCACTAGTGACCAAAGGACATCCCAATATGGTGGTCAGAAACAAAAGATGCCAACAAGGAATGTATCCCAAGAGGAGAATAAACGTTATAACCATCCTTTTTATTCAGCCATACCAATATGAATCTCTTATTGCATTATACTCTAAACAGTGAAAAACACTGGGTCTTATTCCAGAAAGAAGTGAGCCAGAAAATATGGATTGCATCAGAACAAGCCCACATACATGGATTGGGTGGACAAGATCAAATCACAAGTACTCATAGGTTCTTTTGGAAGTGTACTTAAGATCAGAACGCTTTCTGTCAGTTACAGATTTAAACTCTCACAATTTGTGGTGTCCGGTTTGGAAACAGCTTTTCTACTGCTTTTATCAGAAAAGACCTTCCATGATTTCTATCTCAACTGCCTAATGAGAATCAGACTTTTTCCGGAAGCCGCTCATCTGCAGGTCTCTTGCTGGCCATCAGGCACTCTGCTTGTGTGCCCTTTCTGGTTACATCCTGCTCAAAGCCTCACTGCTCATCCCCTTGCACCTTCAACGTTTATAAAATGTTCACACATGCCATGGATCCCGACTGTGTCCCCATATACTTTGCCTTATTTTTCAAAAGGTAATAGTAACCATAGTTTGACTCCTGTGCTGTTCCCTTTCTAAGTTCCTTTTTTTTTTTCCCTTTGGGGTCCAAACCAAAATAACATTGGCGTGTCACCAGCTACCAAGACCTTTGAGACAGGAGTGCAAAGTGAGGTACTTGGACCAAAGCATGTCAACATGAAAGATCTAAAGGATAAACTCAACAATCAAAAATTGTGTTTTGAGGAAGGTGGCCTCACCAGTCAAATCTAATTTTCCTTGAAAATTATATAACTAACTTTAATGATAGAGTGTAACAGTAAAACATATTTTATTAAAACTGTCCTAATCTGTGGTTAACCAATATTTTTTTAGATTAAAATGTATGACTATGCCACAGGATTTCTTATTGAAAATTATACCAATCTCTTAACTTTTGGCTCTAAGAGTCTGTGGCTTCTGTACACAAAATATGATACTATGGCCATAGTAGTTACCTTACTTTAGCGAACCATAGTCACTGCTGAAAATTTAGAGTCATACTGTCAGTATTTTCCCCTAATTCTGTAGTTAGCAGAAGTCTTGGATAAGAGAATTCAAAAGTTGGGAAGGACCTTAAGAAAAATGAGTCCAATACCCATTCTCAGTCACATAAAAGAAAACTGTCATCTAAAGAAGAGGTGAGGTAATGTGCCCAGGCTCTGCAGCTTGCTGGCCGGCGAAGTCATAGTTACAGCTTGGGGAATTTTTTTTTTTTTAGATTTTATTTATTTATTTGACAGAGATAGAGACAGCCAGCGAGAGAGGGAACACAAGCAGGGGGAGTGGGAGAGGAAGAAGCAGGCTCCTAGCAGAGGAGCCTGATGTGGGGCTCGATCCCAGAACGCCGGGATCATGCCCTGAGCTGAAGGCAGACGCTTAACGACTGCGCCATCCAGGCGCCTCAAGCCTGGGGAATTTTGACCAGTGCATTTTCACTGCTTTAAATGTGATCTTAATTTTCATGTTGCTCCAATCCATTTGACTCGTTTTTCTTTTCCATTTTACTGTCTCTCATTTTAGAGAAGACACTTGTTCTTTTTCTCGATTTATACCCTCTCCGGGGAATCTCCTAGAGCTGGGTTTGCCCTGAACTGTACCCCCTGCTCTTCCATATACATATGCATACACACGTGTGCACACGCACGTACACACACACACACACACACACACACACACACACACATATTTTCCCTTCCCTCTTAGGATCCTCCATTTACCAGATGGCTGGTTGAGTTAGGATGCATCCAGTGCAGTAAAGGAAAAGCAGAGTATCAAAAGTTAGGAGTTCCTAGTAAGGTTTCATCACTTCAGCATTTATGAAAGCTCTAATCTAGAAAATACAGCAGTCCATAAACAATGAGATTACAGAATCTTACCATCAGAATCAGTCTTAGAAATGCTGAGGTCGCGGAATGTTGTGATTGTCCCAGCATCACTTAGCAAGCTGATAATTAGTGGCAGCTAGCCTTGTTGCCAATTAATTACTCCAACATAGGAAGTGAGAATTTAAAAATAGTAAAGTGGGACCTTGTGCATTTCTTTCTTGCCCTGAAAGGACACAATTGTTTGTTTACATTGTTTTCATTGTTGAGTAATGGGCAGTTAATGAAATTATTTTCACTCATGGCTTGATTACCTATTTCCTTTATAATTAGGGATTTTATAGCATCTACAGCTTCTTTGTTAAATGTATGAAATTTATTTTACAGCTCTATGAAAAAGTAGCGCTGCTTCTGACAAATTTAGGTAAGTGAGACCCTTCTTATTTCATGGTACAGTATTGTGATCTGGGAAGTATCTTTTCAAAGACTGATTCCTGAAACACTGCTGAAGAGAAATATTCTTTTTTATTTCAAATTGCATACAATAATTTGTTCTTTGCCTTCAACAGGACGTTTTAAATACATCTAGTAATTGGGGGATCATTTCTATTTAAAGGTTTAAAACCTGTCATAAACATTATCTATCATGAACTAATGTAATTTGAAGCAGGTTTTCTCTTAATGCACAAAAAATATTGCATCACAAAAGTTGTAGATGAAGTGCCCAGAGTCATTTAGAAAAGTGTTCATTTGCTATGCCTACAATTTTTATTTAATTAAAAATGTATCAGGTTTTCGTGGTATATAAAAACCACAGCAAGGTTAGTTGTTTTGAAGACTGGGGGCCTTCTACCAGGAGTGTGGGTGGCCTAATCATTCCTGACATTTACTTTCATCTGGACAAGTCACCCCTAAGAACATTTCTCTGACTCCATAAAACATTAGAACAATCTGGTAGCTGACTATGCACTGTACATTTTCCATGTTTTCAAGATAAATTGTCCCAATTTTATTAATGAAACATTAGTCATTTTACTCTATGCAATTTGAGAAAATTGCATGCTCCCACACGTAGACCTATTTTAGCACATTCCCATATGTAGCTTGTCCAGAGGGGGGTAAAATCACAAAAATGCTTTTATTTTTAATCATTATAATACAAGATGTCATTTATTGAGCCTTTCTATGTGCCAGATACAGAGCTAGGTACCTGGCATATCTCCTTTAATGTCGTTAAAATCCTCCGTCATTATCACTTGCCCTGAAAGATAGAAAGAGGCTTATATGCACAGAAGAGATAACTGCATTGGCAGATTGTGTCCAGTGGCACCTTGATCCAGGCTGGCAAAGATGCCAGGGAGATACAGTCCTGGCCCATCTGTGGTTGGGATACCTGGGCACCCACCCAGCTGGCTAACATTGTGGGAGACCTTCCTACGTAACCAGTAGTTCAGTAGCCGAAGTGAAGTAAAGCTAAAACCTTTTGAAAATCCTTTGTCTTTTCTTCTCTCAACAGCAGTACAGCTTTGTTAAATATGATTCTCCTCCCCCTTCTCAGATATGCTCCCAGCAAGCATTTTGAGGCATTAGTGGAAAAGAAATTGATGGGGTGAAGTGGTAAAGAGCAATTAGAAGCTCAGAGAATGTGGAAACAGAGAAAGTACTATGGAATTAAATACATTTTCTTTGACATTGCTTGGGATGAGGACGCAGCTCCTAGGGAAGGATGGGTACATTTGACATGAGATGTCAAGCTGGAAGTTTGATTCATATTTTGGTTCATATCACAATGTCCAAAGAGCACTTGCTTTATGGAAGTCAAACTATAAGGAGATAGAATTGGCTCCTGAGGTCAGAATATTGTAAGATACAGATGGTGATATACAGTAAAAGCTCTAAAGTGAGGTTGTCTCCTTGGTATTTGTCCATGAGAATTGAAAATGATGGATGAGGGTAACAGGCAAAAAAGTCAGATACTCTCAGCATTCTGAGAGAGGGGTCTGACTCCCTCTCATGCAGCAGCACCTGGCATTTCACCAAAATAGAATTGGAGAACAAGGAATTAATTAGGAGCTGGGAGGGGACCTGACAGACAGGCCTGCCCCACAGGCAGCAACTAAGAGCAAAAGGGAATGAGGCCCCTTCAGCTTAGCTGTCTCTACTCCAGGCCAGAGTGCCCCAGGATGCCCAGAGAGGGCATCCATTCCCTCAGCTACCTCAGTAGCTGCTTCCCACTGCATCCTGGGGCTGGTCTGCAAGCTTGAGGATCTCATGGGTGGTCCATTCCATCACACACCATCTGTAGGCAAACTGGGGTCTCCTGCAGCCTCCTTAGAACACCTCTGCTCCTGCCCTGTGTGTATAGGGAGTAGGGCAGAGGGAGTTAAGAAGGGGTCAAAGGCAACCTCTCAAACTCTGCTCCCCTTTTGTCCACAGAGCAGCCTCGCACAGAGTCTGAGTGGGAGAACAGCTTCACCCTGAAAATGTTTCTTTTTCAGTTTGTCAATCTGAACAGCTCCACATTTTACATCGCGTTCTTCCTTGGAAGGTAAGGACCTGATCTCCACGCTTCTGCAGGCCAGGGACAGAGCACTCGGCAGTCCCTGACCAGGGTGAGAGGGAAGCACCTCCTTCACAGTGATTTACATAAAGGGTAAAAAGAGATGAGCCTCCTCCGTTCCCTTCCTCTTCCCATCCTGGGGAATGGCCGCTCCAGTCAGAAGTTACTTGTGCACCTTTTCTTGCTAAGGTACATAGAGGAAAAGCATTTGCACAAGTGAAGGATGGATTTAAAACTTGTGCGCTCCATCCGCACCTGAGTCAGGCCCCCAGATCACACACCTATATGAGCAGGAGACCTAATGGGGAAGGTGGTCTGCAGTGTGTCCTGGCTGCCTGCCTTCACAGAAGAGGGAAGGACATCCAGACAGGAAAGGGGCTGACATAGGATGCCAGAGGAGAGCGGGCAACTTCTGAATCCCGCAGTTACGAGGATTTGCAAAAGGTCCTGTGTTAAGTAGTCCCGTCCTATGAATTCTTTTGTGCTGGGAAGTAGTTTCAGAGGAGATAAGAACCAGAGACGGGCGAGTGTTGGGTTTTGGTGGGATGGATGCAGTAGCTTCTTCTCGGTATCGAGCGACTTCAGTGTGGAATTCTAGTCAAACAGTAAAGCTGGTTATTTTTCTTTAAATTAAACTTCTACTCAAAAAGATCAGAATGTGTTTCAAACCAACATGCTGTTTGTTACACAGGCCAGAGCGCTCGATAGTTAGCAGAAAACGTTCAAAGTCACAGCCAGCGACAAGAGCCGGCCTCTGTGGTTAGCAGCCAGACAGTCCAGAAGGGAAATATACCCTGGAGAATTCCAGAAGCTGCAGTTTGACAGCTCTGGAGAGTTTCCTAATTCTCTCAGCCCTGGTTGTACCAGTAGTTTTCACTGGAGGATGTGCTAATCTGAACATACTAGTCACGAACGGCTTAGACCTACAGGATAACGGTTTGTTTTTCTGTGTGTCGAAGATTTACAGGACACCCAGGTGCCTACTTGAGGCTGATAAACAGATGGAGACTAGAGGAGGTCTGTATTCTTCCATCATTCCTTATTTCCTATAGTCTTATATTAAATAGCCTCGGGCAACTTTGTGCAGATTAGAAACCAGACACTCTTTCTTCCTCTGCACTGATTCTGGAATTTCTGTGTTTGCTTACCTCGCAGTGCCACCCTAGTGGATGCCTTATTGATCTCTGTATGCAAATGGGCATTATAATGGTGCTAAAGCAGACCTGGAATAATTTCATGGAACTCGGCTACCCGTAAGTACCTTAGACATCTAGAGTTGAGACGCAGCATTGCTCATTATTGGCGTTTCTAGGTGTGGCAAGTAAGATAAGCGATGCAGACTCCGCCGTTAAGGCAGTGCGTATACGTGGAGCTGAAGCGCGCATGCTCAGTTATTCAAGCACCGGCTCTTTAGGAAGATTCGGTACCAGAAGTGTGAGTGATAGTGAATATGCTTTAAAAAGTCTCTGTGGGGCCCTAAATATTGAACACTTCCTTATAGCACCTCCTTCAGATAATGCGCGGCAAGGCTCACACTAGTTATGACCCATTAACTAGAGCTCTACTACCCCACCCCCGTGATAAATCAGGAATGGTAATTTTTTAAAACTACCTTAAATTGAAAATGTACAGAAAAAGAACTTAGGGAAAAGAGAAAAGTTTAGGGATGCAGAAGAGAAACTGGAGAATTTCTAGGTCAACATACCTTGACAAGTAAAAATATCCCCTGGTGTCGATAGTTTATGTTGATGACAATAGGCAAAAACTTGCATCACTTTTGTAAGGATAACCTTGAATTCTGCTGTGTTTGCTCAGCTCTGGTCAGTTAAGTTTTAAAGGAACATAAATCAGCAACTTCTATTTCTGCTTTAATTCCACACCTACTGGTTTCCGTGTCCGCTTGGTGTCTCCGTGGAGAACTCCAGGTTTCCGGGAGGACCACTCAGCCAGAATGATTAGCTAGATTTTGGATCACTTCGGAAAAGTCACCTCTTAGCTCTCAGTCAGAACCTATGCCAGTAATTTTCTATTCTTTGGTTTTTAGAAAACTTATTCCAAGTGCTTGATATTTTCTATCAAACTTTTTTTTAAATGCATAAAATTTAAAAATCAGCATTATATGCTACTTTAAAGTATAAGCCATAATTTATCAAAATGTCAGAGACATCAAGGAAACTATATTTTATCTTCTAGTAGTATGGACAGAGAGCAAAATTGTGAAGTAGGTTGTTTACCTTCGATACCTGTCCCATTATTTCCTTTATTTCGCAATTTGTTTTTGGGTTTTTTTGGCATGTCTACTCTTGGATACCCCTCAATTTTTCCTTGTCCCCTGTAGCGCAGAGATCTGGCCCTTGCACCCATTTCCTCAACCCTGTTCCTTATCATAAGATGCACTCCTGAACATTACTAAGGATTAATGTGCTAACCTCACCAGTGTGAGATGCATTTTATTGGGAATCAGAGCCCCTGTCGAGCTCGAGCTGAAAGCAGGCAAGTCCAGTTGAGGACGTGAAGGCTTCCGTGTGCTAAGAGAGGAAGCATTTAGTGGGTCTGCAGATCTTCCAGGCCCTCAGTTAGAATATGCAGGTCAGCACCCGCATGGTAAGACTGCCCATGGGTCCTAAGTTAAGTCAGCTAGGCCAGACCTTCCTCTACTCCAAGGTCTGGGTGTTGCCTTGGTGCTAGAGGGTCAGTGTATAGATGTTCTTAGTCCTCTATCCAACCCTCTGAGGTGACACCGAACATGAGACAATTGCATGAATAGTTAAAAAGTCATTCTGTTCACTTGTAAGGGCAAATGCATGAAGTATAGCCGTTGATATTGTCTTCCTAATCCAAGGCTTTATTTTCTTGGCAGCCTATCCTAAACATTTTTAGGTGGTTCTGTATTTGAAGTCTGTCTTATTACTTAAGTCTTCTGAACAGTCACATATTTTTTTAAAGGAATTGGTCTTGTTGTGCAGGTTAATTCAGAACTGGTGGACCAGAAGAAAAGTACGACAAGAACGTGGACCTGAAAGAAAAATAAGTTTCCCACAGTGGGAAAAGGACTACAACCTTCAGCCCATGAATGCCTATGGACTCTTCGATGAATACTTAGAAATGAGTATGCCAATATCCTATTTTATCCTATTAATTCTAAATGCCAATTCTAGATCTCAAGCTATATTCAGCTAGACATGCACCCTCTATCATTGAGGCCAGCAGTGTGTGGGGTTCTCCAGCTGAATGCAGAGGAGGGAGTTTCTTGTTTTAAGAAGCTCAATCCATAGAGATGGTGTCAAAAGCCTAGGCCTTCAAACTCTTCATGACATTGTCCTGTCCCTTGTAATTAATCACCAGGGAACAAAAATAAGTTGGAAAATGGTGAACCAAAGAAAAGAGAATTATTCATAGCATGATTGATTCATTCTTCTAGCAGACATGTATTGAGCCATGTTATTCCAGGCAGACGCTATGCTTGACACTAGAGCTACAAGAAGGAATAGCGCATAGTCTCAGCTCTCAAAGAGTACACGGGCTAGCGGGGTAGAGCCAGAGATATAAAGAGTAAGTGCAATAAGGAGTCCTAGAAGCTGCAGGATGCATCAGTAGAGGGGATGGCGGAGCAGCCATTTCTCTTGGCGAGGATGGCAGGAAGCTGGGAATGCTGAAGCTATGCTTGCACTTACATGTAAGGAATTAGATTTCTCCATTAATCAAACCCAAGCTATTTATCTTGTATGTTGTATATCTACCCAAGCATGTATTCAAGAGCATGGGCTATGGAACCAGATTACCTGGGTTCAAATCCCAGCCCTATCACTTATTAACTATGAAGCTTGGACAATTAATCTCTGTCTCAATTTTTTCACCTCTAAAGTGGGGATAATAATGAGATCAACCATTTCATAAGGTCCTTATGTGGATTAAATGAGTTAATGAACAATTAGAACAATGACTGGGCTCATAGGATACACTTGGGACATGTTATTTGTAGCATCATTATTATTTTCCTGTTCTTAAAGAAAAGCTAACAGAATTGCTTAGCAGATAGATGGTGTGTATGGGTTTTTTTTTTTTTTTTCAATTATGCTTAAGCTCTATAACATTGGGGTAAAAGTGGGGGTAGGGATGGGCAAGATGCATTACTTCTGAAAGAAACAGTTCTTTCTGGGAAAATCTGAAAATTAAAGGAATAGTAGAATAGATGCTTAATGTTCTTAGATTGCTTATGTCTTAAGTATCTACTGATGTTTTTGAAGTTTCAATTATAGAAGGGATAATATAACTTAGAGAAGAAATCAATGTGGGCATTAATAATAAAACTTAATAAAGGGAATTCATTAAGAGAACTAACCATTTTGAGGTCTCTTAATGGACTTTTCTCCCATAAAGAAGGAAATGAACAATAATGTTGGTATATTGAGTGCTTGAAAAGAAGCTTTTATGGGGCTAGAATTAGTAGTGCTCCAAATACTGCAGTATCTGCAACAAGACACAAATCTCAGAAGCATCACAAGCAGACTAGTGAATCCTAACTGCTTCCTTCTGTTCTTCTCATTTTATTTTCTTAATGACTTCCCTGCTTTGTTATCTATATTTTTAATGTATTCATTGAAGTATGATAGTGCAGAAAGTATATAAATAAGTATACAGATCAATAAATTTTTACATATTTACCAATCTGTGTAGGTGAGAATTTGGCAAACTATAGCTCTCAGGTCAAACTGAGTCTATTGCCTGTTTTTGTAAATAAAGTTTTATTGGTTCACCGCAATATCCAGTTATTTACATATTATCTATAGTTGGTTTTGCACAATAATAGGGTTGAGTAGTTTTGACAGAGATTGACCTAGCAAGCCTGAAGAGTTTACTGTCTGGCTCCTTAAAGAAAATGTTTGCCATCCTGTATGGTCAATCAAGAAATAGAATATTATCACTTTCAAAGAAGTCTCTCTTTTCTCTCCCAGTCATAATACCCTCACTAACCACTCTCCTGATTTCTAACACCATAGATTAATTTTGCCCTTTTTTTAAAATCTCCATGTGAATGAAATTTTACAATACATACTGTTTAATAACTGGCTTCTTTCAAGATCATGTGTATAAGATTCATCTATGTCGCTACACGTAGTAAGCTTTCTTTTCATTGCCGTGTAGTATTCCTAGAATGTATACCCGAAGCAAAATTTTGAAGCAGGTGGGGTTTCTCTTTGATACTCACCTCCATCTTTAGGGCACATGTGATTTTTTTGCATTTCTACTCCCAGATACTCCCCAACTTTCTCTTCTTCCCCCCACACTGCCCAAACCCACCACCACCAATCCTTCAGCCCTCTCCCATATCATAAAACGTACCTCGTGAGTATGGAACTTCGTGAGCACTGCTAAAGATAAATGTGCTAGATAAATGCTTTTTAATAGGAATCAAAGCCTTTGTCAAGCTTGAGTCAAGAAAAGGCGAATTTACTTGTGGAAGTGCAGATGTCAGTGTGCCGACACAACTATTTTGTGAGTCTACAGATCTTTTAGCCTCCTGAAAACAGCAATGTACCACTATTTATCTCTCCATTCTACAGGTGATAGACATGTGGGTTATTTCCAGGTTTGGGCTCTTACAAATAGTATTGTGAACATTTTGTACATGTGATTTGATTAACATATGTACATATATCCGAAGGGAATTTATGTAGCGGTGGAGTTGCTAGGCCATAAGATAGGCATTTGTTGATCTTCGGACACTTTCTGTTTTCAAAACTGGGTTGTACCAATTTACACTCCGACCAGCAATCTTAGAGCTTCAGTTATTCCACATACTCACTAAAACTTGTTAGTCTTTGCGAATTTTAGCCCCTCTGGTTGGTATGTAGTAGTATCTCATGGTTTTAATTTGAAATTTCATGGCAACTAGTAATGCTGAGCACCTTTTCATATGCTTATGGCCATAAGGTTATGCTTTTTTGTGAATTTGCATTTAAACCCATGTTTTGTTTCGTTTTTTTAGTGATTTTAGAAATTATTTACCTATTTTGGATATGAGTCCTTTGTCAGATAGCTATGCAGCAAGTCAAATATCCTTTCCTGGTTGGTGGCTTGACTTCTTACTCTCTCTTATAGTGGTGTATTAAAGTGAACAAAAGTTTCAACTTTATTCTTCTTCCAAATTTGTTCCCTGTAACTTTTAGGATCAGATTTCTGATTTCTACACTTAGCTCACTTTTCTATTGGGATTTTCTTTTCCCGCTGATTTTTTTAAGACTATTTTTTTAGGGGAGTTTTAGGTTTACCACAAAATTGAGAAGTCTCAGAGATTTCACATATGCCTCCTATCCCCACATGTGCATAGCCTCCCATTATCAACATCATTCACCAGAAAGGCACTTTTTTTTTTTTTAAATCAAGGATGAACCTACATTAACACATAATCACCCAAAGTACGTATTTACTTTACTCTTGGTGTTTTACATTCTATGGGTTTGGGCAAATGTATAATGACATAGATCTGGCCTTATAATATGACACAGAGTATTTTCATTGTCCTAAAAATCCTCTGTGTTCTGCCTGCTCCTTTCCCCCCAACCTTGTGTATATCTTTTGTCAGGTTAAAGAAGTTTCCGTATAGCCCTAGGTTGCTGAGAGTCATCATCATGAATTCTACTTAAATTCTATTGAATCATCTAAATCTGCTAAAATGATATGAGTTTCTTATCAATGTGGTGAATTTTATTGACTGATTTTTTGTTGTTGTTAAAGTTGTTACACCAAACTTGGAAAAAGTACTCACTTGGTCATGATACTTTTTTTCTTTAATTGCCAAACTTGCTAACGTTTATATATAAGTTCATGAAACATATCCTACTATAGTCTTTCTTTTTTGTAGTATTTCTTTCAGGGTTTGGTGTCATTGCTATGATGACCTCTGATTTGGATAATTTTCTCCTTCTGTTTCTATTCTCTTAAACTGTTTGTATAAGATTATTATTTCTTATATATTTGGAAGAACTCAGTCAAGTTGGCTAGATCTGGAATTTTCTTTGTGGGAATATTTCTTTTTTTTTTTTTTTTTTTTTTTTTTTTGTTTTTGTTTTTTTGTTTTTTTTGTTTTTTTGTTTTTATTAATAACGATTTTTTATTATATTATGTTAGTCACCATACAGTACATCCCCGGTTTTCGATGTAAGGCTCGATGATTCATTAGTTGTGTATAACACCCAGTGCACCATGCAATATGTGCCCTCCTTACTACCCATCACCGGTCTATCCCATTCCCCCACCCCCCTCCCCTCTGTAGCCCTCAGTTTGTTTCTCATAGTCCATAGTCTCTCATGTTTCATTCCCCCTTCTGATTACCCCCCCTTTCTTTATCCCTTTCTTCCCCTACTGATCATTCTAGTTCTTATGTTCCATAGATGAGAGAAATCATATGATAGTTGTCTTTCTCTGCTTGACTTATTTCACTAAGCATTATCTCCTCCAGTGCTGTCCATGTTGTAGCAAATGTTGAGAACTCATTCTTTCTGATTGCTGAGTAATATTCCATTGTATATATGGACCACAACTTCTTAATCCAGTCATCTGTTGCAGGGCATCTCGGCTCCTTCCACGATTTAGCTATTGTGGACATTGCTGCTATGAACATTGGGGTGCATATGGCCCTTCTCTTCACTACGTCTGTATCTTTGGGGTAAACACCCAGTAGTGCAATGGCTGGATCATAGGGTAGCTCAATTTTTAACTTTTTAAGGGACCTCCACACGGTCTTCCAGAGTGGCTGTACCAACTTGCATTCCCACCAACAATGTAGGAGGGATCCCCTTTCTCCACATCCTCTCCAACAATTGTTGTTTCTTGCCTTGTCTATTTTTGCCATTCTAACTGGCGTAAGGTGGTATCTCAGTGTGGTTTTGATTTGAATTTCCTTGATGGCTAATGATTTTGAACATTTTTTCATGTGTCTGTTAGCCATTTGTATGTCTTCATTGGAAAAGTGTCTGTTCATATCTTCTGCCCATTTTTTGATTTGTTTATTTGTTTCTCGTGTGGGAATATTTCTAACTGTGGATTTAATTTATTTAATAGACATAGGACTATTTAGATTTTCTATTTCTTCTAGTATTCCTTTTGATAGCTGTTTTTTAATTGTGTTTTTCAAGAAATTTATCCATTTCATCTAAATGTTGAAATTTAGTGGAATAAAATTGTTTATAATACCCTTCTATTAACTTATGTGTGTAAGGTCTGTAATGTTCTCTTTTTCATCTATAATTCCATAGTTTGTGCTTTTCTCTTTAACAGTGTGGCAAGAAATTTATTAATCTTTTCCATATGTAGAACATTCTATCCAACAGCAGCAGGATACATATTCTTCTTCTATGTACATGGAATATTCTCCACGATCATATGGTAGGACACAAAACAAATCAGCAAATTTAAGAAGATTGAAATCATACCAACTATTCCAACCACAATGGTATGAAATTCAAAATTTGCAAGAGGAAAGTTTTAAACCTACAAATATGTGGAAACTAAATAACATACTTCTGAACAACCAATGGATCAAAGAAATCAAAAGGAAAATAAAGTATCTCCAAACAAATGAAAATGGAAATACAACATACCAAAATTTATAGGACAAAGATAGTTTAAAAATAACAGTATAATTATTGTACAGTGTTATATTAGTTTCAGGTGTACAATATAGTGACTCAACAATTCTTTACATTACTCAGTGCTCATCCATGATGAGTGTACTCTTAATTCCCTTCATCTAGTTTACCCATCCCCTCACCCATCTTCCATATGGTAACCAGTAGTTTGTTCTCTGTATTTAAGAGTCAGGGTTTTTGGTCTTTTCGTTTTGTTTTGTTTTGTTTCTTAAATTCCACATATGAGTGAAATCATCTTGTATTTGTTTTTCTCTGACCAATTTATTTCACTTAGCATTATACCTCCTGGATCCATCCATGTTGTTGCAAATGGCAAGATTTCATTTTTTTTATAGCTGAGTAATATTCCATTGTATATAAATAGCACCTCTTCTTTAGCCATTCATGCATCCGTCAGTGGACTCTTGGATTGCTTCCGTATCTTAGCTATTGTAATTAATGCTGCAATAAACATAGGGGTGCATTTTTTTTAATTAGTGTTTTCGTATTTTTTAGGAAAATACCCAATAGAGGAATTACTGAACCATATGGTAATTATATTATCAAATTTTTGAGGAACCTCCGTACCATTTTCCACAGTGGCTGCACCGGTTTACATTTCCACCAATAATGTACAGGAGTGACTTTTTTCCCCACATTCTCCATAACACTTGTTTCCTTTGTTTTGTATTTTAGTCATTCTGATGGGTGTGAGGTAATATCTCATTGTGGATTTGATTTGCATTTCCCTGATGATGAGTAATGTTGAACACCCTTTCATGTGTCTGTTAGCCATGATGTCTATAGCCATCTATATGTCCTTTTTAGAGAAATGTTTGTTCATGTCTTCTCAATTTTTCATTGCATTATAATTTTTTCTTTTTTTTTTTTTTGGTGTTGAGTTATATAAATTCTTTATGTATTTTGGATATTAACCCTTTAGCAGATATATCATTTGCAAGTATCTTTCCCCATTCACTAGGTTGTCCTTTTATTTTCTTAATGTTTCCTTTGCTGTGTAAAAGCTTTTTTTTTTTTTTAAAGATTTATTTATTTGACAGAGAGACAGCCAACGAAAGAGGGAACATAGGCAGGGGGAGTGGGAGAGGAAGAAGCAGACTCCCAACGGAGGAGCCCGATGCGGGGCTCGATCCCAGAACGCCGGGATCATGCCCTGAGCCGAAGGCAGATGCTTCACGACTGAGCCACCCAGGCGCCCCTGTGTAAAAGCTTTTTATTTTGATACAGTCTCAATAGTTTATTTTTGCTTTTGTTTCCCTTGCCTTAGAAGACATATCTAGAAAAATGTTGCTCTGGCCAATGTCAGAGAAATTGCTGCCTGTGCTCTCTTCTAGAATTTTTATGGTTTCAGGTCTCACATTAAGGTCTTTAATCCACTTTCAGTTTGTTTTTGTGTATGGAGTGAGAAAGTGGTCCAGTTTTACTCTTTTGTATGTAGCTGTCCAGTTTTCCCAGCAACATTTGTTGAAGGGATTTTTTTCCCATTGCATATTCTTGCCTCCTTTGTCGTAGATGATTTTGCCATATAATTGTGGGCTTATTTCTGGGCTCTCTATGCCGTTCCATAGATCTATGTGTCTATTTTTGTGCCAGTACCATACTGTTTTGATTATTATATCTTAGTAGTATATCTTGATATCTGGGATTGTGATGCCTTCAGTTTTGTTCTTCTGTTTCAAGATTGCTTTAGCTGTTCAAGGTCTTTGGTAGTTCCATACAAATTTTTGGATTATTTTAGTTCTGTGAAAAATGTTGTTGGTATTTTGATAGGGATTTCATTTAATCTGTAGATTGCCTTGGGGAGTATGGACATTTTAACAATGTTAATTCTCCCAATCTATGAACATGGAATATATTTGTGTCATTTTCAGTTTCTTTGATCAGTGTTTTATAGTTTTCACAGTATAGGTTTTTCACCTCCTTGGTTGTTTATTCCTAGGTATTTAATTATTTTTGGTGCAATTATAAATGGAATTGTTTCCCTAATTTCTCTTTCTTCTACTTCATTATTAGTGTATAGAAATGCAACAGATTTTTGTATATTGATACTACATCCCACAACTTTACTGAATTCATTTATCCGTTTTAGGTTTTTTTTGGTAAAGTCTTTAGAGTCTCCTATATATGGTATCATGTCATCTACGAATAATGAACGTTTTACTTCTTCCCTAGCAATTTGGATGCCTTTTCTTTTTCTTGCCTGTTCTGTGGCCAGGACTTCCTATTAATACTCTGTTGAATGAAAGTGGTAAGAGTGGACATCCTTGTCTTGTTTCTGACCTTAGGGGAAAAGCTCTCTGTTTTCACCATTGAGTATGATGTTAGCTGTTGGTTTTCATAGATGGCCTTATTATATTGTGATACATTCCCTCTAAACCTACTTGGTAGAGGGCTTTTTTTTTTTCAATCATGAATGGATGTTTTATTTGTTGAATGCTTTTTCTGCATCTATTGAAATGATCATCTAGTTCTTATTGTTTATCTTATTGACATTACAAATCATGTTGATTGATTTATGAATATTGAACCACCCTTATATCCCAGGAATCCCACTTGATCATGGTGAATGATTTTTTTATGTATTATTGGATTTGATTTGCTAATATTTTGTTGAGGATTTTTGCACTATGTTCATCAGAGATACTGGCTTGTAGTTCTGTTTTTGTAGTGTGTTTCTCTGGTTTTGGTATCAGGGTAATGCTGGCCTCATAGAATGAATTTGGAAGTTTTCCTTCTTCTGTTTTTTGGAGTAGTTTAACACTTCCTTATATGTTTAGTGGAATTCATCTGTGAAGCTCTCTGGTCCTGGACTTAACGTTTGTTGAGAGTTTTTTGGTTACTGATGCAATTTCACTGCGGGTAATCACTCTGTTCAAAATTTTCTGTTTCTTCCTGATTCAGTTTACGAGATTATTTCTAGGAAATTGTTCATTTCTTCTAGGTTGTCCCATTTGTTGGCATATAATTTTTCATAATATTCTCATATAATCCTTTGTTATCTCTGTGGTATTGGTTGTTATTTCTCCTTTTTCATTTTTTATTTTGTCTATTTGAGGTTTTTTTTTTTTTTTGATGAGTCTGGCTAAAAGCTTATCATTATGTTGATCTTTTCAAAGAACCACCTCCTGGCTTCATTGATGTATTCTAATATTTTTTAAAATTTTCTATTTCATTTATTTCTACTCTAATCTTTATTACTTTTTTCCTTCAACTGGTTTGGGTTTTGTTTGTTCTTTTTCTAGCTTCTATAAGGCTAGATTGTTTATTTGAGATTTTTCTTGCTTCAAGAGGTAAGTCTGTATTGCTAGAATCTTCCCTCTTAGAACAGCTTTTGCTACATCCTGAAGATTTAGGACCGTTGTGTTTTCATTTTCATTTGTCTCCATGTATTTTTTTATTTCCTCTTTGATTTCTTGGTTGATTCATTTATTGTTTAGTAGCATGTTATTTAACTTCCATACATCTGTGTTCTTTCCGATTTTTTCTTGTGGTTGATTTCTAGTTTCATAGCATTGTGGTCAGAAAAGAGACATAATATGATTTCAGTCTTTTGAATTTGTTGAGATTTGTTTTGTGGCCTAACGTGTGATCAATTCTGAATAATGTTCCATGTACACTTGAAAAGAATGTGTATTCTGCTGTTTTAGGATGGAATGTTCTGAATATATCTGTTTAATCCATCTGTTCCAATGTGTCATTCAAAGTCACTGATTCTTTGTTGATTTTCTGTTTGGAAGATCTACCCATTGATGTAAACGAGGTGGTAGATTTTTCTGCTATTATGGTATTATTGATTACTTCCTGTATGTTTGTTAATAGCTGTTTTATGTATTTTGGTGCTCCCATGTGGGTGCATAAATATTTACAGTTATTATATCTTCTTATTGTTCTCTTTATAAATTGGTAGTGTCTTTTGTAACAGTCTTTGTTTTAAAGTCTATTTTGTCTGATGTAAATATTGCTACCAGCTTTCTTTTCACTTCCATTTGCATGATAAATATTTTTCCCTTCACTTTCAACCTGCATGTGTCTTTTCATCTGAAATGGGTCTTTTGTAGGCAGCATATGGATGGGTCTCGCTTTTTTATTCATTCAGTCACCCTGTGTCTTTTGATTGTGGTGTTTAGTCCATGTACATTCAAAATAATTATTGATATTTTGGTACTCATTGCCATTTTGTTACCAGTTTTATGGTTGTTTTGTAGTTCTTCTCTGTTCCTTTCTTCTCTTGCTCTCTTCTCTCATAGGTTGATGGCTTTCTTTAATGATACATTTGTATTTCTTTTTATTTTTTTGTATATCTGTTACTGATCTTTGATTTGTGGTTACCAGTAGGTTTATATATAGCATCTTATACACATAGCAGTCTATATTAAGTTGATGGTTGCTTAAGTTTGAACCCATTCTAAAAGCACTAAATTTTTCCCCCTCCCCCCACGTTTTAGGTATATGGTGCCATACTTTACATCCTTTTATTTTGTGAATCCTTTGATTTTTACAGATATACTTAATTTTAGTGCTTTTGTGCTTCCTACTTAACATTTCTCATAAGACTGGTTTAGGGGTGATGAAGTCCTGTAACTTTTAATTTTAATAGAGAGCAGCAGCAGCAGAGGGAAAGGGAGAAGCAGACTCCCTGCTGAGCAGGGAGGCTGACGCAGGACTTGATCCCAGGACCCCAGGATCATGACCTGAGCCAAAGGCAGATGCTTAACCAACTGAGCCACCCAGGCACCCTGTCTAGGGAATTCTTTCTCTCCTTCTATTTTGAATGATAGCCTTGCTGCATAGAGTATTCTTGGTCACAGGTTCTTCCTTTCAGCACTTTGAGTATATCATGCCACTCTCTTCAGGCCTGTAAAGTTTCTGTTTAAAAATCAGCTGATAGTCTTATGGGGTTTCCTTTGTATATAATGGTTTTCTTTCCTCTTGCTGCTTTTAAAATTTTGCCTTTATCACTGCTTTTTGCCATTTGATTATATGTGTCTTTTTGTGGACCTCCTTGGGTTGATTTTGTTGGGGGCTCTCTGTACCTCCTACATCTGGATTTCTATTTCCTTCCCCAGATTTGGGGAGTTTTCAGTTATCATTTCTCAAACTTTCTGCACCCTTTACTCTCTCTTCTCCTTCTGGGATCCCTATAATGAGACTGCTGATATGCGCACCAGATGTCTGCCCCCAGCCCACTGCCAGGGTTGCAGTTGGACTGGTAGGTGTGGTTTATCTTCCCCTCTCCCCAGGGCATGAGTCACTCTGGAGTGCTGTTGGCCACTGTGAGGGCTGCTTGCACAATGCCACCTCTGTGGCACGGTTTTAGATGGACTTCTGCCAAGGGTGTATTGGATGGAGGTGGATTCATAGGAGAGCATGGGGGCAGGGTGAGTTTTTAGCAAGCTTGGTGGAGGGTGTTCTTGCTGATTTTCACAGGTGTCCATATATCTAGGCTAGGGGACAGGAAGAGAAATGGCACCTGCTAGTTCTTTTGTTCTTGGAGAAGTCTCCTAAAGATCCCTGCCCCTCCAGCACATGTTTTGAGATTAATAAATAAATCTTCCCATATACCCCAGGTGTTTTTTAAACTGATTCTATGCTATATCTCAGTGGGGTTGTTTGGGCAGGGACTCAGCTTCCTATCACCCTCTAACTCTCCCAGAGTTGAGCTGCTAATTTTTACAAGTTCCAGGTGTTAAGCCCCACTGAAAACCAGAGGCATTTAACTTCATGAGTTTTTAGAAAGCCAAATGTTGTGGGGATTCATCTTCCCAAAGCTGGTCCCCCATCCCTGGGGTGTCTCATGTGAGATTTGCTCTTCTCCCTTCTTTATGCCTGTGATGTAACTTCCTCCAGTGGACAGTCTTACCGGTCAGTTTGGTTACCAAATGTATCTTCACCCTTCCTCCAATTTTTGATGCAGCCCCTCCTCTATGATTAGCTGTGGAGAGTCTGTTCTTTCTTTCCGTCTTTGAGTCATTTTCTGAGTTATTTACACTGATGTGGGTGTTAACTAGGTATATCCAGGGACAAGGTGAACTTAGGATCCTCTTTGCCATCATCCACAGAAGTAATAAGGACAGTTTTTGAGAATAAAGTTTATAGCAATAAATGTGTGTATTAAGAAATTTAAAAGATCTCAAGTATCCTTTCTGCTTCAAGGAACTAAGAAAAAGAACAAACTCTGCTCAAAGTTACCAGAAGGAAGGAAATAACAAAAACGAGAGCAGAAATAAATGAAATAGAGACCAGAAAAACAATAGGTAAGATCAACAAAACAGAGCTGATTTGTTGAAAAAATGAAATTGACAAAACTTTAGACTACAAAAAAAAAGAGAAGACTCAAAATTAGAAATGAAAAAGGATACTACAGAAATACGTAGGATTATAAGAGGCTCTAATGAACAACTACATGCCAATGAATTAGATAACCTAGAAGAAATGGATAAATTTCTAAAAACATACAACCTACAAGAGTGAATCAGGAAGGAATAGAAAATCTGAACAGACCACAAACAAGTAAAGAGATTAAGTCAGTAATAAAAAATATCCCACAGTAAACCTGGGACCATATGGCTTCACTGGTGAATTCTAACAAGCATTTAAAGAAGAATTAACACAAATCCTTCTCAAACTATTCCAAAAAAACAGAAGAAGAGGAAACACTTTCAGACTCATTCTGCAAGGCCAGAATTACCTTGATACCAAAGCCAGGTAAGGATACTACAAGAAAACTATGAGCAAATATCCTGGATGAATATAAATGCAAAAACTCTCAACAAAATATTGGTGAACTAATCATTTTAATGTCTTCTTAAACTCAAACACCATAACCAAATGGGATTTATCCCTGGGATGCAGACTGATTGATTGAAAATAGGCAAGTCAAATGTAATACATTAGTAGAACGAGAGATTAAAATCCTATGATAATCTCAATAGATTCAGAGAAAGCACTTGATAAAATACAACATCCTTTCATTATAAAAACCCTCAACAGATTGGGTATAGAAGGAACATACCTCTACATAATAAAGGCCATATATAATAAACCCATAGCTAATATTATATTCAGTGGAGAAAAATTGAAACTTTTCCTCTAAGATCAAGAAGAAGACAAGAATGCCCATTCTCCCTACTCTTATTCAATATAGTACTGGAATTCCCATCTAGAACAATTAGGCAAGACAAAGAAAAGGCATCCAAATCAGAAAAGAACTAAAATTGTCATATTTGCCCATTAAATGATTTTATATACAGGAAATCTCAAAGACTCAACCAAAAAAACTGTTGGCACTAATCAACAATTTCAGTAAAGTTGCCGATATACTTACACTAATAATGAAACCTCTGAAAGAGATAGAAAGCTATTCCATTTAGAAAAACATCAAAATCAATACCAAGGAATAAATTTAACCAATAAATTTAGCCACTGAAAGATCTACAAAACTTTGCTGAATGAAACTGAAAAGACTCAAATAGAAAGACATCCTCTGTTCATGGATTGGAAGAATTAATGTTGTTAAAATATCCATACTACAAGAATCCATCTGTAGATTCAACGCAATTCTTCACAGAAATGGAAAACAAAACAAAAACAAAACAGGGTGCCCAGGTGGCTTAGTCAGTTAAGCAGTTGCTTAACTTGGCCCGAGATCGGTCATGATCTCGGGCCCTGGGATCCAGCCCCACATCAGGCTCCCTGCTCAGTGGGGAGTTTGCTTCTCCCTCCCCCTGCTTGTGCTCTTTCTCTCAAATAAATAAAATCTTTAAAAACAACAACAACAAAGTAAAAGAAAAAGAAAAACCTAAAATTTGTATGGAACCACAGAAGAACTCAAATAGCCAGTGTAGTCCTGAGGAAAAAGAACAAAGGTGGAGATATCACACTTCCTGATTTCAAACTGTGTTCTAAATCTGTAGTAACAAAAACAGTATCTTACTGGAGTAAAATTAAACACATGGACCAATGGAATAGAAGAGAAAACCCAGAATTAAACTCCTTCATGTATGGTCAACTAATATTCAACAAGAGAACCAAGAATACTTAATGGAGAAAGGATAGTCTCTTCAACAAATGGTGTTGGAAAAACTGGATAAGCACGTGCAGAAAAGTTAAATTGGACCCCTGTCTTAACATCACTCACAAAAATTAACTCAAAATGGATCAAAGACAAACATAAGAGTCAGTACCATACAGGGAAAGAGCCATAAAATCAAGACAGAATAAGTTCTCCAATGTAAGCAGAGTTGCAGAAGCTACTAAGGAAGCAGTAATTACGAGAGGTTCCAGCAGAGGCCACATCACGCTTACCGTGAAGGAAGACTAGAATTTCACCAGACTATGGATAAAAAACCCTGGTATATGACATAACCCCATAAAACCAGAAGTCCAGTGTGGCCAAAGTAGAGGATTGTTCGGGAAGCCTGTCTAGGCATGAGGTATGTTTGGACATGAGGCTTGGAAGATCCTTGAATGGCACAGTGAAAAATTTGAGATTTAGTCTATAGGCAATGAGAACCTTCTGAAACATTTGGAGTAGAGAGATGATCGATGATTGATTATGGGCTTTAACCAATATTGTCAGCAGTGAGATGGGGGGAGGTGAAAGTCTGAGGCAGAGAAGTCAGAACATGAGAGTCTGGACTCCAGTAGGAAGAGTGGAGGCTTCGAGGCTAATTAACAGTCATGAAAAGTGAGCTAGATGAGACCTGATTTTTATGCAAGACAAATCTGAGGGTAAGGAAGACATGAAAGGAGGAGCATGTAAGGATGACAGATTGAGGTTTGAGATTGAATCAGGGTTTGGAGAGTGCTGCTTCTATAGCATAACAGCAGGCAGCTGGAAGTTCCCTGATAAGATTCAGGGTGAGAGAGAGGGAATTGAAAACCCTTATCAGAGAGCTAATAACGAAGTCATGAGAGTAGATGGACTGACCCAAGGAAAGAAGAAAGCCAGCAGAAAGAGGAAACCAAGAGGGAAAACTAAGGGAGATGCCTGTGTCTCCTGGTGGGTGAAGAGCCAGCAGCATAGGCACAGAGTATGAATGTGACCAAAGACAGGTGACACCCTGAAGATGGCTGTGCCACAGAGATGAGGTAAATGGACTGACTCTTCAGGACTCTGGAGCCACATTACCCACTAAGAATTGCTTCTTAGTTGTGCGTCAAGCAAGTTCCTTGACTTCTTAGTGCCTCCATTTCCTCATCTGTAAAATAAGGTAATAATAACGCCAATACAATAGGGTTATTGTGAAAACTAAATGAGCTAATATATGTGAAGTAATGAGAACAGTGGCTGTTACATAGAAATGGTATATAAGTGTTAGTCATTATTTTGTTACTTTCTAAAATAGTCTACAAAAGCAAAAACAAACTATACAGTCCTCCACTTAGCCAAGTACTTTTTTTGCAGTCCACAATGCCCAATAAATTCTATTTTTTAATTTTCAATTATGCTCTCTGGTTGCTTTGCATCAGGGATTGCCTTTTTTTTAAGCTTGTTTTTAACATTTTATTTTCCAAATTTGCAAAAATAATACAGAGCTCCCATATACTCTTCACCTTGTTTCCCCTAATGTTAATACATTATATATTTATTGAAACAAGAAAATAAACATTAGTACATATTGTTAGTATAATACATAATATTAACACAATAATTAATACTATTAACTAATCACAGACCTTTTGTTAATATTACCTTTTTTTTTTTTTTTTACCTTTTCTTGTCCAAGACCCATCCAGGATCCAACATTGCATTTAAATTGGGTCGTCTTGTTTTCTTCCCATCTATGACAGTTCTTTGTTTTTCATGATCTTGATACTTTTGAAGAGTGCTGGTTTACAGTTCAGTAGAAGGTCCTTCAGTTTGGCTTTATCTAATGTTTTCTCACGAGTGGGTTGAGGTTATGGCTTTTTGGCAAGATCACAGAAATGATGTACCCTCCTCAGTACATCATATCAGGGGTATATAATGTCAATATGTCTTATTACAAGTAATATTTACTTGGTGAAGGTGATGGCTACCAGGTTTTTCCACTGTAAAGATAATGGACTCTGGGAAACAAACTGAGGGCTTCAGAGGGGAGGGGGGTGGGGGAATGGGATAGACTGGTGATGGGTAGTAAGGAGGGCACGTATTGCATGGTGCACTGGGTGTTATACGCAACTAATGAATCATGGAACTTTACATCAAAAACTAGGGGTGTACTGTATGGTGACTAACATAATAAAAAATATTAATGTTTTTCCCTTTGTAATTACTATCTTGTAGGGAGATACTTTGAGAATATGCAAATGTCTTTTTTTTTTTTTTTACTATAATTCCCCCTATTAATTTTAGCATTCTTTGGTGGTTCTTGCCTGCAACAATTACCGTGATGTTTTTGACCAATGGTGATTTTTCTATCTTTATCATTCCTTTTACATTCATTTTTATGCATTTATTTTCTAATTTATTAAAATTCAATCATAGGGAGGAGCTATCCCTTCTCCCCCATTTATTCAGTTATTTATATCAGCATTTATATCAGTATGAATTTAGATATTTTGTCTTTGGATTTAACCCAATACTGTCATTTATTTTGTTGTATGTATTGTTCCAGCTTTTGCCATTGGTAGCTTCTTCATGTTTGTCCTGTGTCCTACTGATATGCTCCCCATTTGATTTCAAGGTCTTGCTAACTTTCTGGCATCATGACATATTCCAGCTTCCCATGGTATTGTCCCTGCCATGGCTCTGGAATCAAACATTTTTTAAAGGAGCTCTGTTCCTTTTATTAGACAATGGTATTTAGAAAACAAGATCTGGATCCTAGATATGATCATTGCTCCTAGGATGTCATTCCTTCCAGGCCCAGGTAGTACCTCTTTTTCCAGTGTCCTTGCTATCTTTCTTGAAGAGATGTTTCCTGTGAGTCTATATTGGAAACAATATGGGCGAAGACAAGGGCACATTCAGATTATTACCCTTTTGAAAATAGTAATGGAAAACCAATACTCTTTGTTCTTTTTCCTTTTTTCTTCTCTAGTTCTTCAGTTTGGATTCACAACTATCTTTGTGGCAGCTTTTCCCCTAGCACCACTTCTGGCCTTACTGAATAACATAATTGAAATTCGACTTGATGCTTACAAATTTGTCACACAGTGGAGGCGACCTTTAGCTTCAAGGGCCAAAGACATAGGTAAGTTGGATTTGAAATTTTTTTAGATATTTTAAAGATATTAACCATCTGGCGGATAAAATACAAACAGACATCGACTTTAGATTTTTACTGTGGTTTCCATGTAAGATGAATTAACTTATTCTAGAAAAGAATAATTATGCTAGCTTTAACTAATATTAGACAAGTAGTAAAGCTGCCTATTTTGAAATTTATAATTTCCAGTGCTAGAGAATTTGTACTTAAATAGATTCTCAATTTGGTTATTTGAACTTGGACTCTTGATTTATTATGACTTATTTCCTTTTTAAAGTAATCTTCCATTGTAAGCAAATGTCCAAATGTTTTCCTGAGTCACATAAAGCATGGTCCAGTTTTCTAAAGACAGAGATGGCCTTTGGTCTTTGACAAGAGGCTGAGTCGAATCAGGCGCAGCCTCTTGAGCACTGCCTGAGATCAGAGACCATTTTTTATTCATTCCTGCATCAAATGCTTAGAACAGAGCCAGCAGGCACTCAGTGTGTATGGAAGAGAATTGAATACGGATGTACTTGGTTCACAGTGGTCTTTAACCTCCATATCAAACAAACCCACATTCAGTGAGCACCTACCCTAGGTCAGTGCAAAAGGGACTGGGCCCACCCAGATGTCAGCACCCTAAGGAGCTCTCAGCCTGGTAGTGGCTTGACAGTGTGAGTGCTCATCTTATCGGATAATGTATCGGTGCCTTATCACCGACCAGAACTCTCTGACTTAAGTCTGATCCTGACTGAGTCATTAAGTCATGAGCATTGGCACTTTTCCAGAAACTCCTTCAGTGCCAAGGTGTTTGCAAGTACAAGTTCTTACTCTTGGTTACAAGTGTATTTGGGGATTTGAAAGGACCCATGAAAGGACTATTGAAATGAGTTACCCCAGTTGTTTTTGTACTATTATCTCTGCTGTTGTGTCTGGAACTAATATAACACTTCTCTTTGAATAGGAATTTGGTATGGAATCCTTGAAGGCATTGGAATTCTCTCGGTTATTACAAATGCATTTGTCATAGCGATAACATCTGACTTTATCCCTCGCTTGGTGTATGCTTATAAATATGGACCTTGTGCAGGCCAAGGAGAAGCTGGCCAAAAGTAAGTTTGTCATAAAATCATGAAATCCCCGTTTCCTATGCACTGTGTGATGCTGGTACACTAAGTCAGAAGCTTCGGCATTGGAGCAATGCAGGATGAGAAGGGCAGTAGTGGGGAAGGTGGAATTATGAGGACACTTTCAGCCAAAGAAAACACATCCTGATCTACTGAAGAGATGGGGCTCAATACAGGTAACACAAGTTTTAGGTGGAATTAATCATTTCTCCTACCCCTGACTCCTATCAACTATGAATTCAGAAATGTATGGTATGCTAATGTGTGTAGCCAAAAAAAGTAGCACATGATACAGTAAATAGTTATGCCATTTTCATGAGTTTGTAAGAGGACAGTTACAATTTGATTCCTCTTGTGACATCATAGGAGATTCTGCAAATTCTCCATGGGAAATATGCAACCATGCAATATGTACCCTGTAGGTACTCAATAAGTATTTGTGGAGTAACTGAATGATTCTTTATTTTTTCCTTTTAGTCTTTTTTTTATTATGATATGTTTAGTCACCATACAGTACATCATTAGTTTTTGATGTAGTGTTCCATGATTCATTGTTTGCATATAAACATACTCTCCTCCCTTCTAAAACCCTCAGTTTGTTTCCTGGAGTCCATAGTCTCTCGTGGTTCATTTCCCCCTCTGTTTATCCCCCCTTCATTTTTCCCTTCCTTCTCCTAATGATCTCCCCGCTATTCCTTATGTTCCACAAAAGAGTGAAACCATATGATAATTGTCTTTCTCTGCTTGACTAATTTCACTTACATAATCTCCTCCAGTCCCATCCATGTTGATGCAAATGTTGATTTGATTCTTTCTGATGGCTGAGTAATATTCCATTGTATATATGGACCACATCTTCTTTATCCATTTATCTGTTGAAGGGCATCTCAGCTCCTTCCACAATTTGTGGACAATGCTGCTATGAACATTGGTGTACATATGGCCCTTCTCTTCACTACATCTGTATCTTTGGGGTAAATACCCAGTAGTGCAATTGCTGGGTCATAGGGTAGCTCAATTTTTAATTTTTCAGGAACCTCCACACTGTTTTCCAAAGTGGCTGTACCAACTTGCATTCCCACCAACAGTGTAAGAGGATTCCCCTTTCTCCATTTGTTGTTTGTTGCCTTGTCAATTTTTGCCATTCCAACTGGTGTAAAGTGCTATCTCAATGTGGTTTTGATTTGAATTTCCCTGATGGCTAATGATGTTGAACATTTTTCATGCATCTGTTCATATCTTCTCCCATTCTGCGGGTTACCTCTTTGTTTTGATGACTGTTTCCTTTGCTGTGAAGAAGTTTTTTTTATCTTGATGAAGTCCCAAAAGTTCATTTTTTTCTTTTGTTTCCCTTACCTTTGGAGATGTGTCGTGAAAGAAGTTGCTGTGGCTGATGTCGAAGAGGTTACAGCCTATGATCTCCTCTGTGATTTTGATGGATTCCTGTCTCACATTTAGGTCTTTCATCCATTTGGAGTTTACCTTTGTGTATGGTGTGAGAGAGTGGTCAAGCTTCATTCTTCTGTACATAGCTGTCCAGTTTTCTGAGCATGATTTATTGAAGAGACTGTCTTTTTTCCATTGGATATTTTTTCCTGCTTTGTCAAAGATTAGTTACCATAAAGCTGAGGGTCCATTTCTGGAGTCTCTATTCTGTTCCATTGGTTTATGTGTCTGTTTTTGTGACAGTACCATGCTGTCTTGGTGATCACAGCTTTGTAGTATAGCTTGAAATCAGGCAACGTGATGCCCCCAGCTTTGTTTTTTTTTTTTTTTTCAACATTTCCTTGGCAATTCGGGGTCTTTTCTGGTTCCACACAAATTTTAGGATTGTTTGTTCCAGCACTTTGAAAAATGTCATTGGTATTTTGATTGGGATAGTGTTGAAAGTGTAGATTGCTCTGGGTAGCACAGACATTTAACTATGTTTATTCTCCTGATCCATGAGCATGGAATGTTTTTCCATCTTTTTGAGTCTTCTTCAGTGTCATTCATCAGTGTTCTGTGGTTTCTAGAGTATAGATCATTTACCTCTCTGGTTAGTTTATTCTGAGATACCTTATGGTTTTTGGTGCTGTTGTAAATGGAATCGATTCCCTAATTTCTCTTTCTTCAGTCTCATTGTTAGTGTATAGAAATGCAACTGAGTTCTGTGGGTTGATTTTGAATCCTGCCACGTTACTGAATTGTTGTATGAGTTCTAGTAATTTGGGGGTGGGAGTCTTTTGGGTTTTCCACATAAAGTATCATGTCATCTGCGAAAAGAGAGTTTGACTTCTTCTTTGCCAATTTGAATACCTTTATTCTTTTTTGTTGTCTGATTGCTGTTGCAAGGACTTCTAGTACTATGTCGAACAATAATGGCGACAGTGGGCATCCCTGTCATGTTCCTGATCTTAAGGGAAAGGCTTTCAGCTTTTCCCCATTGAGAATGATATTTGCTGTGGGCTTTTCATAGATGGTTTTTATGAAATTGAGGAATGTGCCCTCTATCCCTACACTCTGAAGGGTTTTAATCAGGAGAGGATGCTCTATTTTGTCAAATGATTTTCCACATCAATGGAGAGGACCATATGATTCTTGTCTCTTCTCTATTAATGTGATCTGTCACACTTATCAATTTGTGAATGTTGAACCACCTTGCATCCCAGGGATGAATCCCACTTGGTCGTGATGGATAATCCTTTTAATGTATTGTTGGATCCTATTAACTAGGATCTTGTTGAGAATTTTGGTGTCCATATTCATCACCGATATCAGGGATATCGGTCTGTAATTCTTTTTGATGAGGTCTTTGCTTGGTTTTGGGATCAAGGTAATGCTGGCCTCATAGAATGAGTTTGGAAGTTTTCCTTCTGTTTCTATTTTTTGAAACAGCTTCAGGAGAATAGGTATTATTTGTTCTTTCAATGTTTGGTAGAATTCCCCAGGGAATCCATCAGGCCCTGGGCTCTTGTTTTTTGGGAGGTTAATGATGACTGCTTCAATCTCTTCATGATTAATTGGTCTGGTTAATCAATTTCTTCCTGTTTCAGTCTTCATAGTTTATGAGTTTCCAGGAAGGCATGCATTTCTTCCTGGTTGCTTAATTTATTGGCATATAGTTGTTGATAATAGTTTCTAATGATTGTTCCTATTTCCTTGGTGTTGGTCGTGATCTCTCCCCTTTCATTCATAATTTTATTAATTTGGGTCCTTTCTCTGTTCTTTTGAATAAGTCTGGCCTGTGGCTTATCGATCTTGTTAATTCTTTCAGAGAACCAGCTTCTAGTTTTGTGGATCTCTCTCCTGTGCTCCTGGTTTCTAATTCATTGATCTCTGCTCTAATCTTAATCAGTTGTCTTTCCGTGCATGGCTTAGGCCTGTTCTTTTGTTCCATCTCCAGCTGTTTAAGGTGTGAGTATAAGGACTGCATTTAGATTTTCCTATTCTTTTGAGTGAGGCTTGGATAGCTATGTATTTCCCCCTTAGGACTGCCTTTGCAGTGTCCCATAGGTTTTAGACTGATGTGTTTTCATTCTCATTGGTTTCCATAAATTGCTTAAGTTCTTCTTTAATTTCCTAGTTTACCCAAACATTCTTAAGGAGGATGGTCCTTAGTTTCCAAGTGTTTGAGTTTCTTCCAAATTTTTTCTTGTGATTGAGTTCCAGTTTCAAAGCATTGTGGTCTGAGAATATGCAGGGAATAATCTCAGTCTTTTGGTTTCGGATGAGACCTGTTTTGTGACCCAGTATGTGGTTTATTCTGGAGAAAGTTCCATGTATGTTCAAAAAGAATGAGTATTCTGTTGTGGAATGATCTGTATATATCTATGAGGTCCATCTGGTCCAGTGTGTCATTCACAGCTCTTGTTTCTTTGTTGATTTTCTGCGTAGATGATCTGTCTGTTGCTGAGAGTGGACTGTTGAGTTCCCCTACTATTAACTTATTATTATCTATATGTCTCTTTATTTTGGTAAACAGTTGGCTTATGTAGTTGGCTTATGTAGTTGGCTGCTCCCCTGCTGGGGGCATAGATATTTATAATTGTTAGATCCTCTTGTTGGATACACTCCTTAAGAATAATATAGTGTCCTTCTGTGTCTCTAACTATAGTCTTTAGCTTAAAATCTAATTTTTCTGATACGAGAATTGCTACCCCAGCTTTTTTGGGGGTTGTTGGCATGAAGAATGGTTCTCTATCCCTTCACTTTCAGTCTGGATGTATTTTTAGGTTCAAAGTGAGTCTCTTGTAGACAATATATGGATGGGTCATGTCTTTTTATCCAATCTGCAATGCAACCCTGTGTCGTTTATGGGAGCATTTAGGCCATTCACATTGAGAGTGATTATTGAGAGAGATGATTTTAATGTTATCATGTTGCCTGTGAATCATTGTTTCTATAGATTGTCTCTGTAAATTTCTGTTATCATTCTTGGGTTCTTTCTACTTTTATAGAACCCCCTTAATATTTCTTGTAGGGCTGGCTTGGTAGTCACGTATTCTTTCAGTTTCTGCCGGTCTTGGAAGCTCCTTGTCTCTCCATCCATTCTGAATGACAGCCTTGCTGGATACAGTATCCTTGGCTGCATGTTCTTCTCACATAGTGCTCTGAATATGTCTTGCCAGCCCTTTCTGGCTCGCCAGGTTTCTGTAGACAGGTCTGACGTTATTCTGATGTTCTTCCTTCTGTACGTGAGGATTCTCTTCCCCCTGGCCGCTTTCAAGATTGTTTCCTTGGATCTAAAATTTGTGAATTATACTATTATATGTCATGGTGTTGGTCTGCTCTCATTTATCTTGGGAGGGGTCCTCTCTGCCTCTTGGACACAAATGCTTGTTTCCTTTGCCAGATTAGGGAAGTTCTCTGCTACAATTTGTTCAAATATCTTCTAGAACCCTGTGTGTGTTTGGTGGGCGGGGGGGGGGGAGATGGGTTCAGTGAGAACCTGTTTTTTGGGGCTTTTGTTCTCTGGCGGCTTTCCCTGGTGGCTTTCTGTGATTCTTCTGAGAGAGCAGCAGTGACCGTATCCAAACCTCTGTCTCAGAACAGAGAGATCGCGGTCTGCTCTTCACTGAGCTCTCCTGGCCACACTGACTCCATTTCTGTCGATGCTGCTAAAATCCTGCAGCATCCTGGTTTGTGCGCCCCACAGCCACTCTCCCAGTCCTCACTCCCAGGGCTGGCTCGTCTCTGCCCTTTGTGCTTCTAACACCTCCAGCCGCCCCCGGTTCCCACACACGCTCCCAAGCTCCCGGTTTCAGTCTGGTTTCCTAGTGGCTACCGGTCAGCGAGTCCAGCCCGCTGCCCAGCACAGGAGGCTTCTGCCTTCCCCAGCACCCGAGCACGGCGGCTCCCTCCCCCTTCCGTTTATCTTCCGATATCTGCGCGCAGACTCTCGGCTCCCCACTTCATACCTCGAGACCCAGCGCCAGAGATGTTCTGTTTGTAGGGCTCCATATGTATCTTCTTAGGTCCCAGACTGAGTTCATGGGTGTTCAGGATGGTCTGGTAGATATCCAGCTCGAGTAAGGGGACCGGTTAAAATAGGGTCCCCCACTCCTCCACCATCTATCCTGGAACCGAACAGAATGATTCTTTCCTGGCTATTGGCCTGACCAATGTACATATTACCCCAGGCAAATTCAATTCTGTAGCATCACTTAAATGATACCCAGAAGTCAGGGCTTTCTGGGTATTTCTGGTCAAGTAAAGTCCAGGCAAAATTATAATACGTCCCCTAGATTTCATTTCTATACCCTTGGAAAGAGACAAGAAATTTAACCTACTTTCATGGGAGAAAAATCCTTGTTTGGATAAAGTAAAAACAATCCAGTTCTAATTGTGGGATTTAGATGTCTGTAGGTCAGAGTGGAGTATATTTTGGGAGACTTTTCAGTGCCCCAGAAATCATCCCATGTGGGCTGACTACTCACACAGGCAGCCCTGCCTGCTGGTTTACTAGTCGGAACTAAACTAATCCGTATAACCACTGTAGTTCGATTAGCCCCCAAGGAATAAAGTGCTACCAAATCAAGTCAGCCAAATTCATGCCCGCCTGGCCTAGGTCCAATTCCGTTGTTAATCTTACGTAACTGCTCTAAGGCATGGATGGTTGAATGCAATAAACCTCACAATCCAGCTATTTGAAGAGGCTTCTGTAAAGTCCTTTACCATAATAACCATGTGGCCATTAGACACTAATTATCTAGCAACTTTAAGTGAACGTACCATCCTATTTTAAGAGGTTTAAAGACTTATGTTGTACTACTCACCTATTCTTTCTAACTTGTTGCCAATATCCTCTGCTTGACTAAGCCTAGAAAAGTTTGCCTTTGTTTAAACCACTTTCCCATCTTCTCAAAACAACCCCGGGACTGGGACATGCATTATTACCCTCAGTTTGAAGAGCAGAAAGAGATTGAGAGGTTAAATCCAGAATCACAAGACAGAGTAACTGATAGAACCCACATGAAGGCGAAGCCTAGACTCATGCAGTGCTCTCCGTGCTGAACCACAGCCCTGGCGGCTATTGCCAATAAATGTTTATCCAGCTCATCTAACGGGAGAACTCCCCAGGGGTTTAAGCCCCAATGGTTATTTAAATTCTTTTTGGACTGCAAATATAATGAAACCTGTGTTGGTCTGGGGGGGGGGGACCCAAAAATAAAGTGGGAACATTTATGTGCAGTTGATAGTGAATCACAGCTTTAGAATGTTGACAACTTTTTGGATTTAAGACAATGTTCATGGAGATTAAAATTTATCTAACAGTCTCCTTGATTTAGGTTTATTGGGCTCCCCTGGGCTATTTTTTACATATAACCTTTCACATAAGAGCCTTCTGCCACTTTGAATATTTATAGATCTACCTTCTATCGTTTTTCTTGTTTTCACATAGTTGCATTTGTATAAGTTTCTTCATGAATCTTATTTTCTGCCTCATCAGCTACTCTGTTATCCTTTTTAAGGTTTTGGGGTTATTTCTTTTCCAGTTTGGAAATGCTTTAGAAATGATTGCCCTCATAGAAGAGCAGCGTTGTCAGATTTTAGCATGTTACAGGCTTTCGAGGTAGTGTGTGCAGAGTCACATTCCACTTACGGCGTTTCTCCAGGTGAATTAAATCCTAGTATTTCAGTTGAAGCTGACTCTAAATCAAAAGTGCTCCAAACCAAACTCCGAAACGCCCTCAGTGTCTCTTTCTTACTCTTTTTTCAGCTTTCCCTGGCTTCTCCAAAGATGAGAATTTCATACATATGTCCAGAGTCACTCAGTTCACATGCCTCTTATCCCTGTGACCGGATGTGTCAGCCATCCCTGACCATGCCTTCCAACCACAGTCCCCCTACTATCATGAGTGTTCAGTGAATGCCTCTTTAGTGGCATAGAGGGGAGGACGTTCTCATTTTCCAGCCAGATCTGAACATGGGAGGAATACCATGAGTTGAGGCAATGTTCTCCACACAGTGGATACACAGGAAATTTTTAAATGTTTCATCTTTCCTCTTAAGACATTTCTTTTCCTTTGGCTGCAGCCTGCCTCAGTAGGTTCCTGGACCGATGCCCATGCTCGGATTGTTCATTGTTTGCAAAATGAAGTCACTTCCTCTTTCAGGAGATCCTCACATGAGCCGTCTAGGAAAGTGCTTAGAGAACTAAAATCACCTCTAGATATGCATCAGGAGACAGAAATTATGAAACAAAATTGAAGGCATATACTATGAAATTTAACTCTGACAGAACAGTTTTAATCAACAAACTAAAATTATTTTTCAAACAGCAGAAAAAATCATTTTGAGCCCTCCCCCATCCACTGAATGTTTTGAGAAACTAATTACTTTGGTATCAGGCTAGAGTTGTGGAACATTCTCTAAGAATATGTGCAGGCCTTAGGATTATTGTGAGGTATATATCTGATGCAGTGATCTAAATCAAAGCTGATTTTCATGTAGAAATAGTGAAATCATAAGGACTTAGAGACTTGATCAAGGACACAGTGCTCAAACTGTCACAGAATGAACTATAGGTATCTTAATAAAGTGATATATTTTTGCAAATTATAAATCAATAGAGCAACATCATAACCAATTGCAAAGTTGTGTTTAAAAAATAAAGCCAACTGTACAGAGATTTAATCTTTCTCTTTTCATAATGTCTGGCATTTTTATTGCAATAAGTCAGAATTCCACTTTCTTCTGTCCTTATCTCATTAGCCTAATTATAAATAAATTTATAAATTTGTCATTATCTATAAGACACATTTGACTTTAAATGCATAAACCAGATCTTATTTCTTCTAGCTTTTTCATCACTTGAGCCCTATCCCATTCTGTTTGTGTCACTATATCCAAATTTGCCTTTGAGGCAAATTTAATAACAAAATTCAAAGACATTCCACAATAAGTTTGATCTGGAATCTACAAACTCAAAAGTCAACTTCAAGTTCTTTTCTTCCCCTTAACACTGATTACTAATGATCACTAGTGCATCTTTTTCCTTATAGTAAAGGATTGAAACAGTAAGTCATGAATGGTTTTAAAACCAGAATTCTCAAATTTAAATGAACGTAGTCTTTACAGAAGTTACTTGGTGGGTATTAAGGAGGGCACGTATTGCATGGTGCACTGGGTGTTATACGCAAGTAATGAATCATGGAACTTTACATCAAAAACTAGGGATGTACTGTATGGTGAGTAACATAATAAAAAAATAGGGGCGCCTGGGTGGCACAGTGGTTAAGCGTCTGCCTTCGGCTCAGGGCGTGATCCCGGCGTTATGGGATCGAGCCCCACATCAGGCTCCTCCGCTATGAGCCTGCTTCTTCCTCTCCCACTCCCCCTGCTTGTGTTCCCTCCTCGCTGGCTGTCTCTATCCTGTTGAATAAATAAGTAAAATCTTTAAAAAATAATAATAATAATATTTTTTTAAAAAGTTACTTGGAAAAGGCATGCATCCTAACTCAAACAATACTACCCTTACATATTTTCTGAATCTCCTTTCTTGAAAATGCCTTCAGAAGCCATCTACCAGCCCCTTAAGAAAATTAACTTTTTTTGTATTTACGGAAATCCTCCCTTCGTTTGATAGTTTTTTCTATCTCGTATTGCCTGATCATCAGTGTAGCTTCATCTTTCCTCTAACTTGGAGCTGGTGGTGGGCCGCATCGAGGGTATAGTGATCTCCTGCCGCCTATGGCTCCAGATTGACATGTGAATGCCACTGGCTGAACTTCATACAGGGAACTCTAGGAAATCTCATTTTCCTGAATTGTGACCACCTCAACTATTTACTGTGGGCAATAGCTAAGATTCTACCACAGTGAAAAGACTTTGAGAAATGCCCAGGCAGTTTGGTATTAGCAGTCCCTCTTCTTCCCTGATTATGGACAAGATAGAGAAGGGAGACTTACACCGCTAACTATCAATACACATCCTACATGCATGTGTGAGGCTTTGTACATAGCACAGAACCACCAAAGGCACATTTTCAACTTGGATTTATGACTGATATTATATGAATATGCTTAACAAATAGTTCAAAGATACATCTTCTTTATTTTAAAGGTAGAGTGTTGTCCATGAGACTGGTATTTTATTTAAATTTAGATTTTTCTCAATTGAGTTTTTGGACAGAGCAGCCATTAGGCCACAGCTTTAATCTCAGTAAAGCTGCAGGGCTGTTTTGGGAGATAAGAAAGAGTGCAGAGGGGCTTGTGAATATTTCATTTCAATGTTAGGCCTGTTTTCTGCCAGTTTGCAGAGCACCTTTCCTTTCCCACTGTTTGGCTCCTGAGAAAACTCTGCTATATTCTATAGTTCACAAAAACTGGCTCCCTCTCTATGACAGCTAATAATCATCAAAGCACTAATTTGCTTTCATATCATGTGCTAGGCGGTTCAAAGAGGAGTGAGACATTATTCCAAATTACCAAGGAGTGGTAGGGGAGACCTGCTGCCAGTTGGAGTAAGGCATGTTGCACACCCACTGACCATTTGTTTCACCCATGAGTGACTTGACAAATGGGTCCTTCTGCTTGCTTCATTTTTTTAAGGCCATGATAAAACCCCAGTGATTTGTCTTGATCAAGACAACACGCAGAACTCACGTCTTCTCAGAACTGCGTTTGTGTCATCATTTTGGTCTGGTGTCCAGCAGCTTGGAATAGTCATACCAGACAAGTTATGAAGAGAATTTGAAAGCTATGATTTATTCATTAAATCAATAATTATTTATTGACCTTCTGCAAGGTAAAAGAAATAAAATTAATAATAGCCACTCACATTTAATTAAGATCTTGCTATAGGCTAGGCACTCTATCACTCACTTTACATGTATCATTTTGTTTAATCCCTACAATGACCCTAGGAGGTAAGCACTTTTGTTGCTTAAAGAAGTTACATAACTTGCCAAATTTGCATGGCTAGAAAGCAGAAGAGCTACAGTTTGACCCTCAAACCCAAGTTTTTAGTGTTGTAATATACTGACTCCTAGTGCGGAATAGAAGCTATGTTCTCAAGAAGCTTATTAGCCCTGGCATATGTCGGCAATAGTTTTATTCCTGGGTTATTCTTAAGACCTTGATAGAATCTCTGATGCTTTAGTTTTCCTCAAATGAAATTAATTGAATTTGATATTTAGCGGATTCCTACACTACACAAGGCATAAAAATACTTACGACACCTGCTCTGCTCCAAAACAGCCTAAAGCAGACCTCCCTCTACGCAGGTAACCCGCCCAGCTGCACGGTAATGATGAAGTCAGGTACAGCGGCACCATACATAAGAAGGAATGAGTCTTTTTCTGCGGGGATTAGGACATCTTCCCAGAAGGGATGCCATTTCTGTTGGTCATTGAAAAATGAGCACTGTTTCTACTTAGAAGGAAATGAAGAGGGAATCCCAATAGAAAAGATAACCTGAACAGAGGCATGAGAGCATATGGTATATGCAGGGAATATAGTCTAGCATGACTGTAGAAAGGGATGTGCGTTTGGAAGGGGGTCATAGTAACACCAGTCACATTCAGGGCATTATGGGAGAGTGTAGGTATTCGTTAATAAAGGAATGTGTCTGTGTGTTTACATCATCAAGGAGAGAAACAGTGACTTGCCTACTAATCCTGCAATCACCTGTTTCACTGAAGTATTGATTGGGGTAGTGGTATTCTGTACGACGATTCTGAACAAGAACTAGAATAGAAGAATGACTTGTTCCTGATTCCACATACCCGGGGTTTTTCTGTGTATCCTGAGTGCTTATGACAAGGCAGAACCAGCGAAAGACATTTACAAGTGCAAGAGTTTCTAGGAAGTAGAGCCTTTAGTGAATTGGATGCAGTGGTGATCAGAGATCTAATTATAGAATTCTTTTTCAGGTGCATGGTTGGCTATGTAAATGCCAGCTTATCTGTGTTTCAAATTTCTGACTTTGAGAACCGATCTGAGCCTGAGTCTGATGGCAGTGAGTTCTCGGGGACTCCTCTCAAGTACTGCAGGTGAGGATAGCACTCTTAGCCAGTCCTGGGCTGGCTCTGCCATGGGAAGGTTTTGCTCAGAGAGCCCTTTCTGACTGAGTGGGTTTAAAGCAGTGGTTCTCAACCTTAATCATGCATTAAAATCCACTGGAGAATTTTAAAATCTTCTCTTGAACAGGCTGTGACCTAGAAAATTAAAACAGCCTCTGGGGTGGAACCCAGACATCCAGATCCAGGGAGCCAGATAAGAGTAACCCAAAGAGACCTACACAAAGACATCATAATCGAAAGTTTAAAAGCAGCAAGAGAAAAACAACTTGTTACATACAAGGGGACCTCTCCCCATAAAACTTATCAGATTTCTCAATAGAAACTTTATAGGCCAGAAGGAAGTGGCATGATCTATTCAAAGTGCTGAAAGGAAAAAAAAAGCCTGCCAACCAAGAATATTCTGCCCAGCAACAGTGTCCTTCAAAATTGAAGGAGAGATGAAGAATTTTCCAGACAAGCAAAAGCTAAAGGAGTTCATTTCTGCTCGACCAGCCTAACAAGAAATGTTAAAGGGACTTCTTTAAGTTGAAATGAAGGGGCACTAAATAGTAACAAGAAAGCAGATGAAAGTATAAATTTCACTGGTAAATATATAGAAAAGTGGAGATGATCACTTATAAAGTTAGTATGAGGTTAAAAGACAAAAGTAGTGAAAATCATTATAACCACAATTATTAGTTAAGGGATACACAAAATCTGGAAATTGTAACATCAAAACAAAATGTTGGGGGGAGAGTAAAAATATAGAGCTTCATATTGTGATCAAACTTAAGTAATTATCAACTTAGACTGCTAGTTGTTATATGTAAGCCTTGTAATAACCACAAAGCAAAAAACCTATAGTAGATATATGAAAAAGAAAGCCACCAAATCATAAAAGGAGAGAGCAAGAAATGAACAGAGGGAAACTCCAAAACAGCCAGAAAATAATTAACAAATGGCAGTAAGTGCATACCTATCAGTAAATACTTTAAATAAAATAAATTCTTCAATCAAAAGACATAGAGTGGCTGAATAGATCGAAAGACAAGCCTGATCTATTTGCTCACTTCTGATGTAAGAACAAGATCTCCTAACATACCCAACACAGGGACACCTGGTATATAAAACAGATATTAATAGACCTAAGGGAGAAATAGATACACTTTAACACCCCACTTACATCAATGGATAAATCAGACAGAAAAATCAATAAAATAACATTGACCTATACAACATGTTATAGATATATACAGAACATTCCATCCAAAAGCAACAGAATAGACACTTCTCAAGCGCACATGAAATATTCTCCAGAATACAAATCAAAACCACAATGAGATACCACCTTACACCAGTCAGAATGGCTAAAATTAACAAGTCAGTAAACAACAGATGTTGATTAGAATGCAGAGAAAGGGGAACCCTCTTACACTGCTGGCAGGAATGCAAGCCAGGGCAGCCACTCTGGAAAACAGTGTGGAGGTTTCTCAAAAAGTTAAAAATATGGCTACCTTAAGATCCAGCAATTGCACTACTAGGTATTTACCTAAAGGGGCACCTGCACCCCAATGTTTATAGCAGCAATGTCTACAATAGCCAAACTATGGAAAGAGCGCAGATATCCACTGACACATGATTAAAAAGATAGATATATATAGATATATATATATATAGATATATATATATACACACACACACACACACACAATAGAATGTTAGCCATCAAAAAATGAAATCTTACCATTTATAATGATGTGGTTGGAACTAGAGGGTATTAGCTAAGTGAAATAATTCAATCAGAGAAAGACAATTATTTTATCTCACTTATATGTGGAATTTAAGAAACTAAACAGGATCATAGGGGAAAGGGGGAAATAAAATAAGATGAAATCAGGGAGACAAACCATAAGAGACTCCTAATCATAGGAAACAAACTGAGGGTTGCTGAAGGGGAGGTGGGTGGGGTAACTGGGTGATGGACATTAAGGAGAGCACTTGATGTAATGAGCACTGGGGGTTATATGCAACTGATTAATCACTAAATTCTACCTATGAAACTAAAATGCACTGTATGTAACTAAATTGAATTTAAAACATTCTCCAAGATAGACCATGTTCTGCCACAACACAAGTCTTAATAAATTTAAGAAGACTGAAATCACATGAAGCATCTTTTCTGACCCCAGTGGTATAAAATGAGAAATTACAAAAAGAAAACTGGAAAAATTCACAAATATATGGAGATTAAACATACTACTCAACATCCAGGGGGGTCAAAGGAGAAATAAGACATAGCTTGAGACATTTGGAAATAGAAATACAATGTACCAAAACATATGGGATAAAGCAAAAGCAATCCCAAGAGGGAAGTTCATAGCAATAAATGCCTACCTCAAGATACAAGAAAAATCTCCACCTAACTTTATACCTCAAGGAACAAAACAGAACAAAAAAGAACAAATGAAGTTAGTAGAAGGAAAAAAGTAAAGATCAGAGCAGGAATAAGACTAAAAACAAATAGAAAAGATCAATGAAACTACGAGGTGGTTCTTCTTTGAAAAGATAAATAAATTGACAAACCTGTAGCTAGGCTCTCCAAGAAAAAAGATTCAAATGAATGAGAAATGAAAGGGGGTATATTGTAACTGACACCGCAGAAGAACAAAGGATCATAAGAGACTAGTGAAAAATTGTATACCAAAAACTTGACAACCAAAAGAAATGGATAAATTCCTTGAAACATACAAATTTGCCAAGACCAAATCAGGAAGAAACAGGAAATCGGAACACACCAATTACTAGTAAAGAGATTGAATCAGTAATCGAAAACCTCCCGACAGGGGCTCCTGGATGACTCAGTCGGTTAAACCTATGACTCTTAATTTTGGCTCAGGACATGATCTCAGAGATGAATCCCAAGTGGGCCTCTGCACTGGGTGTGGAACCTCCTTAAGATTTTCTCTCTCCCTCTGCCCTCCCCCCCCCCACCCCTCTCTCTCCCTTTCTAAACAAACAAACAAAAACTCCCAACAAACAAAAGTCTAGGACCAGATAGCTTCACTGGTGAGTTCTACCACACATTCAAAGAATAGATACCAATTCTTCTCAGAATCTTCCAAACAATAAAAGAGGAGCAAATACTTCCTAACTCGTTTTACATAACCTTAACTCCAAAACCAGACAAGGACACCACAAGAAAAGAAACTACAGGCTAACATCCTTGGTGATGTTACTTACAACAGCATAGATGAATCTTAGTAGCATAGTAGTAAAGGAAAAAAAAAATGCAAGCCTCAGAAGACTACATACAGTATAATATCCTTTCTAGAAAGTTCAAAACCAAAACTAAACAGTATAGTATTCAGACAAATATTGATACAAATGTTTGTTAATAATAAAAATGAAATTCAGGATAAGGAAAGCAAGGGGAGGAGGAGCACAGAGGGTAAGGTATAAGTTCCTTATGTTTTAATTCTTGTGTTACATGATAGATATGAGAGATCATCATATTAAGTATTAAATAAATATAAAGGTTAGAGAAAAGAACACGAATGGATCAATGAGGTTAGTTAAAAAGATTATGATTAGGCCAATTCTGTGTACCTGAGGTTGAATATAATGTTGTATGAAAATGCAAAGGATGTAGAATAGTCAAGATACTTTTGAAGAATAACTAAGTGGAGATTTACCTTACATTAGAACTAGTATAAAATTAAAATAATTAATCAGTGTAGTGGTGGTGTCACCGAATCAAATAGAAAATGGAATAGCGAGAACTTAAAAATTGCATATTAAAGATGTAATAACAAAATAACACATACAATATGATTTATATAGAGTTCAAATCAGACAAAAGTAAGCACTGTTTTATTGAGGAACACTTGTATAAGTAGTATAACAATAGAGAAAAGCAGAAAATTAAATAGCAGTGAACTTTCTGGGTGTCTGGTATTGCCAGTTCGGCATTTCTAAGTTACTGACCATGTTCTAGGTCTTTACTTGGATGGCGGTTATGTGAAGTTCACTATCATTCTTTTAAATGTACGTACACCTTTACGTTTTTAAAAATGGGAATGAATTAACTCTACCTGGCACTGGAAAAAAAATATGTTTGCAAGCCAAAATTCCATTTCCTGAGAAATAAAAGCAGCCGTAGAGAATGCACTAACTTAAGTAGGGACGTCCTGCCTTCCCCACACGTGGAATCAAAGCCAAGAAATTACAAGTGTTACTTTCTGAAAACAACTCTGACTCACTTGAAAAAATTCTTCCAAACATTAATGCCACTGGACCACTTAGTTTCTTTGAAGATACTAAACGAAGATTAGAGGAGTAAAGTGTTGATTCAGTTGGCTTTGAAACTTGTCTTTCTGTTTCTACAGCAAGACCAGGGAAGTGTTTTCTTTGCACAAGCAGACATGTAGCCATTTGGCAAATAAATAGCACTGCATCAAAAACAGACACATAGGGCACAAATGACATCTGAGCCCCTCTCAAATCTCTGCCTCATTGAAGAGGCCAGTGGGATCAGGAGTAGGCTGGCACGTGAACTGAGAGCGCCACCTGAAACAGTCATCTGCAAACTCAAAGAAAAGAGAGAGTCCAAAATTTTAGAGCCTGCTGAGATGGAGAGACCCTAATTGTGTTATTAAGGAAAACTGATGTCTAGAGAAGCTTCATGAATTACCTAAGATCACAAAGTCAGGAAGACCCCAAATTTGGTTTCAGTGTGCTTTCCAGTGCATAGTTCTAGAGACAGCTGAGGGCAGAAGCAGGTGACAGCAAAACTCATTAGCACCACTGCAATTTAATTGCCTTAAGGAGCAGTAAGAAGTTTTCTAGAGAGAAACTGGACTTTGTAATAGCACGAGAGAATAGGAAGGCCAGAAACCTACTGCTTCTGAAAACTGAAACTTCTTAAAAATTTCAGAGGTTCTAAGAACAAGAATCAGAAGAATGGATAAAGAAGATGTGGTCCATATATACAATGGAATATTACTCAGCCATTAGAAAGAATGATTACTAAACATTTGCATCAACATGGATGGGAATGGAGGAGATTATGCTAAGTGAAATAGGTCAAGCAGAGAAAGACAATTATCATATGGTTTCACTCATTTGTGGAACATAAGGAATAGCAGGGAGAACATTAGAAGGAAGGGAAAAATGAAGGGGGGGGGAATCAGAGGGGGAGATGAACCATGAGAGACTATGGACTCTGGGAAACAAACTGAGGGTTTTAGAGGGGAGGGGGGTGGGGAATGGTTAACATTGTGATGGGTATTAAGGAGGGCATGTATTGCATGGAGCACTGGGTGTTATATGCAAACAATGAATCATGGAACACTATGTCAAAAGCTAATGATGTACTGTATGGCGACTAATGTAACATTAAAAAAAAAAAAACTACAGATGGCCAACAGACACATAAAAAGGTGCTCAGCATCACTAACCATCAGGGAAATGCAAATCAAAAACACAAAGAGCTACCACCTCACACAAGCCAGAATGGCTAGTATCAAAAAGACAAGAAATAAGTGTCGGCAAGGATGTGGAAAAAAGGGAATCCTTGTCTACTATTAGTGGGAAGGTAAATTGCTGTAACCACTGTGGAAGACATTATGGAGGTTCCTCAAGACATTAGAAATACCATATAATCCAGTAATTCTACTACTGAGTATTTACCCAAGGAAAATGAGAAGAAAAATCCAAAAAGATCTATGCACCCCTATGTGTATTGAAGCATTATTTAGAATAGCTAAGGTATGGAAGCAACCTAAGCGTGTGCAGATAGATGAATGGATAAAGAAGAGGTAGTTTATATACACACAATGAGATATTACTCAGCCATTAAAAAGAATGAGATCTTGACATTGTGACAATATGGATGGACCTAGAGAGTATTATGCCAAATGAAATAAGTCAGAGAAAAACAAATACTATATGATGTCACTTATATGTGGAATCTAAAAAAACAAAATAAATGAACAAAAAAACAGACTCTTAAACACAGAGAACAACGTGGTGATTGTCAGAGGGGAGGTGGGTAGGGGGATAGGCTAAATAGGTAATGGGAATTGCATACCTCCAGTTATAAATAAGTCCCAGGATGAAAAGTACCACATAAGGATATAGTCAATATTGTAATAATGTTGTGTGGTGACTATACTTATCGTCATGAGCACTAATGCATGGAATTGTCAAACCAATATGTTCTCCACCTGAAACTAATATAACATTGTATGTCAATTATACGTAATTAAAAAAAATACTCCGCATAGGAATTACCTTGTATCCTCGTACACAAATGAGTGCTGACCTTGAGGTTAGGTACTGTCTTACATGAGAGCCTGGATAATCCTAGCTTTTCCTCAGATAAGGGCATTTGGTATGTTTGCACACAGAAGTGTTAGAAGAATTAGCATTTCCAGACCTTTCCACACTTCTGGGGCTAGTGAAAAGAATACTGGTGACACAGAGAATACTGGTGAAAACTAATATTAAGAGTCATTTTTCAGTCCTCCCACCTGTGGTAATAGTAATGATAATGGCAAAGATAAAATGGAGCCAAATGGATTTAAGTTCCTAGGACAGGTGCCTGGTTCTTAATAGTTATTCAACAAATATTTGTGGAATTTGATGCTGACTCAAAAGTTATAATTGGAGCATGTATTAGGAAGGACTCTTTAGCGGCAGGGGGCAGAAGTCCAGTATAAATGGACTTAAAAAGAAATTCACTGGTTCAGGTACCTGGGAGGTTGGCAGGATGACCCTAACATTAGTAACGGCTGGATCTCAAGCCTCCAGCAGTGTCAACAAGACACCGCCTCTCTGTTGACTCTTCGTTGCTCAGATGACTTCATTCTCGAGCAAGCTCTCTCCACACAGTCTGTGATGGCCAGCGGCAGCACCAGGTTTTACCTTCTGTGGACTTAATTATAATTCACTAAATGATCATTCCAGCAGAAGTCTTGGTGAGGGTTCTCACTGATCAGGTCTGAGTCATTTTTTGAACTGGGGTCAGGGTGAGGGGTACACCCTGCCTCATCCACATGGATATTCCCCAGAGAAGAGCTATTCTTTTACCAGACAAAAAAATGATGGACAAGTGACAAATGTCTAAGACGGAGAAACTTTTAAACTATTTTTCATGAATGAGGACTACATAGTGGGAATGGATGAGATTTGGGAGTCAGGCAAATCACAGATTGGAATGTAACGTTCATTCTCCTGTGTATTTATAGATACCGAGACTACCGTGACCCCCCTCATTCACTGGTACCCTATGGCTACACACTGCAGTTCTGGCACGTCCTAGCAGCGCGACTGGCTTTTATCATTGTGTTTGAGGTATGTTCTCTTAACCAATTCCTTTGCCATAATTAAGTAACTAAGAATAACACGTTAAGGGTAAGTCTGAGAACTTTCAATGTGATTATCTATGTCCAGAATTATTATAGTAATAGCATATAGCCTCTTTTTAAAATCTTTTTCTTCACCTTGAGTTGTCCAAGAAACAATTCAAAGTCCATTGTTGATTGTTAATGGATAAGTCAGAAATCATCAGTCCTAATATTCTAGGGCCATAGTTCTTCAACTTTGGGAAAATTGCAGTTTTTTTCATCACTACTCCTAGAGACTCAGATACATCATGTCTGTAAATTGCTTTTCACAAGCCCTCCAAGGGGATTCTTTTTGTTGTAGGTGTTCAAGGACTATAGTTTGGAAAACATTGAACTGGCTACTGTAGAAGTGGTAACCTCTGGTTTTGTGTCATCAGGACATTAGTCATATTCAAGACACAAATAAGTATTATCTTAGACTCAAATTTGACTTTTAATCTAACAATTACCTGTATGTCCATAAAAATACATCATCTGTTTTCTTTTAGTCTTGAAGAAAATTGCTACTAGAAATCATTAGCATTTCTATGACTGTACTTATAAATGGAAATTTCATCTCCTGTCACATATATTAAAGCCAGATTAATGCAAACCAGGACTGCCTCTTGGCTTGCACTAGACATTTCCTATACCTCTTCTTCCATCTTTTTTTCCTTCATTCCAGCTAACCAAGAGAATACAAGCTGTTCTTCTTTGGGAATTCACTTATTTAATACTTTAGAATTATGAGAGCCTTTAAGTTATCTGGTACTTTACTAATCATCATCATATACACAAAGAGAAATGATAGTGTTTCTAGAGTTTCAGCTGTTAGTAAAGAATTTGTGGCAGTTTACCAGAAAAAAAAGTTTCTTCCTGAAATGATAACTTCCTTTAGGCCTACTGATCATTCTTGCAATCCAAATTTGTGAAGCAAATTTGGCAATCTGCAAAGTATTTTGAAATATTTTCTTATAATTTTCCACCATAATGCCCATTTTATACATGAGCAAATTGAAGCTCGGAGTGACTTTCTCCCAGGTAAACAGACAGCTCTTCAGTAATAACAGCTACAGAGCCAGGGTTCAACCCTGGGTTCCTGGCCCCACGGTGTAGGTACTTCCGGCCCACCTTTGCATTCTCCGACTGCTCGTTCTCCACATTCTTTCCTGATTCCTTTTCTCATTCCCTATGAAGTGTCATCAGACCATGTTTAGTTCTCACCTATCCCTGTGATCTTCTTTCCTCCCATATCCCCCTGGCCTCCTTCCACTTTCCAGACACTCAAGAGGCTCCACATCCCTGGACTGTGGGGGGTTCTTGTGCCAAGTCCCAGAGCTCTTTCCAGCTAAGGATGGGCGATAGACCTAACTTGTCGTATTCTCCTTTATGTTTTTAGCATCTCGTGTTTTGTATAAAGCACCTCATTTCATATCTGATCCCAGACCTCCCAAAAGATCTAAGGGATCGAATGAGAAGAGAGAAGTACTTGATTCAGGAGATGATGTATGAAGCAGAACTGGAGCGACTCCAGAAGGAACGAAAGGAGAGGAAGAAAAATGGAAAAGCACACCACAATGAGTGGCCGTGACCGGGTAGGTGAGAGGTGTTCTCATGGTCTAAAACCTCTCCGTGAGTTGAAGGGGGCGCTTTAAACTCCCTGAATCAAAACTTGCCATTGTCCTACTGATAGAAATCGAACTCCTTAGAAGCTTCCCAAACCAGTTTGTTTCTTAATTGCACAATTTAACTTTTATCTTCCCTTTCCACATAATTCCTGCAACTCTTCTCTACCTCCATGCCACTCTTGGTCTGGCGGTCGAGGTCTTCAGGAGTTGGCCTGGGTGTTCCCTGAAATAAACCTTCCTCTCTCCCTTCTACTCCAGTCTGGCGATTCTCTTTAACAGAAAGAAGAGTCATGTTGCCTTGGGGATGTAAAGTCACCTTTTTATCTCACCCCAGATGGCCTTCCCTTCATCACCCATTTATTGTTTCCTCCCAGGCTGGTCCATGTCACACCACACCCTCTGCGAAGTTTTCCCCACACTCATCAGCCCACTGAGACTCACTTCTTATAAACTTCTCTGGTTATTTCATCAGTGCTACATGCATTAACATATATACATGTGTGTGTGTGTGTGTGTGTGTGTATATATATATATATATGTCTGTATTGTTAACTCACGATTTTCAAATAGTTATCAGCTTCCCCAGCACAACTGTAAGCATCTTTAGGAACGTCCTTATGGATGGTGATTTTATTCTTCCAACTAGTTAGCATAGTGTTAAGTACATGACACCCATTAGATGCAATTCAGTTAATAAATTCAGGTGGATTAAGGCTAAAAACATTATAAGAAAGTTTCATAATGTTCCCACATATCAGAAAGTTTTTCTGAAACCTTCTCTCTGGCAAGTCTATTAGCTGTGTCCTTGGGCAAGTCAGTTAACCTGTGGGCCTCTGTTTCTTCAGCGATGAAACGATTAGATGACCTCTCCGTTTTGGTACTCTGTCAGTCTAACATTATAGCATTTCTTTTGCCTTCCTCACCCTTCATTTCTCTGTCTCCACTTGTTTGAAGACTAACTTTGAAAACATTGCTCAAAATTTGGCCTCCAAAAGAAAAATAAGATATACAGGGGGAAAAAGCTAGGTTTTTCCCTTTTTGTATCGGTTAAGATGTAGCAGTATCTGCAGAGGTGTTTGTTAATTTAGTGAATTTGTGTGACCCCAGATCTGTGTTAAGAGTCCAGGAGGTTATTAAGAGTTGGATATGAGGGTAGACTTGGAGGAGATCACCCAGACCCCAGACCCACAGGGATAATAGTGGTATAAAGATACTAAACAGTGCCTTGACCCTCAATTCCAAAATAGGCCTTGATTTCACTAAAGGCCAGGCATTTTTTGCAACATAATAATTTTGCCATTTCCCAGATCTGCCATTTGGCTCTGTGACTTGGGGGAAATTGCTTAATTTTTCTGAGTCTGCTTTTTGGCAGAACTGATATGCAGTAGAAGGCATGTATGTGAGACCCGTACGAAACAATAAAGTGCTATAGAATACTATAGGGGATTTGTAGTGTTAAACGTTTTGTTATCGTCTGCCAGATTCTAGACCTGGCTTTTCCATTCTCTGTCTGTAGGACCTGGAATGGAATATTCATGTGGATTCGATTTCGACATTTGCAAAAGTAAAGAAGTTGGAGAGAACGATACTTTAAGAGCCTATCCAGCTTTTACCTTCTGGGATCGTAGAATCTGTTCCAAGCCCCTGACCCTGACACCCATTCTGGTCACCTCTTCTCTGGCTCTGGTCAGCCGTCAGAGCAGAAAGACTGACTATCCAGATGGCTTTGTTTGGGGGTAGGAGGCAGGCATCAGTGAGGAGCACTGCTCCTAGGAGCTCCAGTGGCTAGAGACACCTAGGGGCTGCACTGGGCTGTAGGGCTGATAACCAATTGGGAGTTTCTTCTGGCCTCATCACTATGGGCTGCTTTCTCCCCAGAGGCCATTTCTAATTTTTGCTTGAAAGCATAGTGTTTGTCTGTCTGTCTCTATTCCCCCAACAGTTGGCAGGATGTCACCTTGCTTCAGACTGCCTTTCTGACTCAGTCTGTTCATCTGTAAAGCAGGCACAATAATGTTTATACCATACCTGACTCAGTTTGGGGTTACAAATTCTTTGAATGCCTTTGATTCGTGGTGAGTACAAAACAACCATTGCACACTGTGTTCTTAAGCCGTCATGTGTACATAGGGTTTTAATGCTTTCTTTTCTCTTTCTAGGTAATAGTTCATTTCCAAGCCAAGGACCTGAATTCTGTTTACTTCTCCCAGCTGTGCAAAAGCACATTCGAGTGAATGACTAAAACACAAGCGCAGTGCATGTCGCAGACATTGGCAGCAGCGGGGGGGTCAGCACCCTTCAAGGACTACCTGGGAAATCGCGCTGCTGTGAAACCACATTGCAGCACACACCTGCTATCTATCCATAGACCATTCTTGACTAAGCAAGCATGCACGTCCTGGGCAGTTACACTCTCAAGTTTTTAAAACCAAGGGGAACTTGTATACTGGGCCTGTTTTTCAGCCTGTTTGCTACCTTTTTTGCATTCTACCCCATGTGAATTTTACAGACACTGGGCTAATAAGGGTATTCAGACACCTGGACACACATTCCTAGAATGTCATCCTATGGTCCTAATTCCATGTCACCAAACGATACAGACAAGACCCTGTTTACAACTTTATCTTTTTTTTTTTTAATTTCTGATCTTTCTGAGATTATATGACATATCTATAGCTATGTGTATGGCCATAGATGTATTTCTGTGTGTACATATGTATAGTCATGTATTCTTACATATGTACATACAAATACAGAGATATATAAAGTACATAGAAATTCCTTACTTGTAAATAGCCAAAGGGTACTGACATGAATGATAAATTTTCACACTTAAATAGTCATCAACATGAAGCCATGTTTAATGCTTGTATAATGTGATGCAGTAAAATTTAAAATAAATTTATGCACATGGAATATTTTCAGTTGGGTCTTCTGAAATTCTGTTGTATTTTTTTCTCATAGAATAAGAGAAATTACAGTGGGATCTTTAAAGAAAGGCTTATAACTCCCACATAGTCCTGAGAAATCACTTCACCCTTCAGAGAGACTATATATATTTTTTCTAAATCTACCTTTTCCATCTTGTTTCTATGCTACCTTTTTAGAATACCAAGCCACCTAATTAAAAATCTCTCAGAAGAACTTGGAAAATGCCATTGGCACACTTTGTTGAAGAAATATGAAATATAGCCAACGACACTTAGGCATTTTGATTATCCTGCTTACTAGTCTGGCCTGGTAATTGTAGGAAGAAGCCATCTATCTGGAAAAAAACAAAAGTTTCTAAGCATGTCTGTTGTGGTAACTTTTTCTAGAGATGGCAGAACCTGCCCTTGAACTAGGTTATCATCATTTTGCCTATGTCAGGGAGATGAGAGCGCTCCCATTACCGTGTCTGTCAAACACTGTCCTCTTTCAGATGTGTGTTCTCTTAAGCTGATAGATTCCCAAAGACCTTAGTTGTTTTCTTAGTCTTATAGAAACAGGCAGTCAGAGTGGCTTTGGGCACACCAGAACTTCAACCATTTCTTAGTTTTGTCTTTCCATGACCTGATATTCTTAGGAGTTTTAAAATTCTAACCCTTAGCAGGACCTAAACTAAGGAGATGCACTTTATGGAAACTGAAGACAAAAGGCCATTGAAAGAGTTTCCTTTTCAATCTTTGGCTAAGAAGTCTGTGAAATACTTCACAGCAGCCCCTGGGAGAGGAATTTCTATGAAAAGTCTCAAGAGATGAAATGTAAAGAGACTTTCCAATAAGACAAAACTCCCTCTACTGACTCAGCTTGTAACTTTTGTTTGCTGTGCCTCTCCAAGCTCCAAGCATCACGGCCCAATAAATCCTTGGGGCGGGGAGAGCAGCAGGGGCAAAGCAAAGCATTGCAAGCCCCTCTTTGGGTTTGGAATGGGCCATGAACATTTAAAGCTAGGTAGAGGACCACCAAACACACCGGTCAGGGTAAAGAAGTAAACATTTACGTACCACTTTCTAAGCAGTCGTCTGAGCATAAACTGAACTTAAGACAGCTCTATAGCAAGAATTTTCTTCTTCCCGTGGAATTCTGCCTTTGCTATTCCAAGTGCTGGAATTGTGACAATCACAATTCCTGGTACGTTTCTGGCTTACAATTGTTTTCTTCCTCTCTTCCTCCTTTACTCTCTCCCTCTCTTCCTCTTTCCTCCTACTGTCCTGCTTGCCCACTCTTCTCTTCACTTCTTTCTACCAGTGCAGTGAGTGTATTTATTCACCTTCTCTGTTTGGGGTAAAAGGAAAATGTGGTGAATATCTTAGGGTGGTTTTTGGGGGGAGAAAGGCAAAGAAGGTTATAGAAAAGAATTTCTGATGTACTTTATAAGAAATAAAGTGTTAGGAGTAACATTACCGAGATGGCAACATAGGTTCCTGACTTGGCTCTTCCTCACAAGATGAAAACTAATAACTATTCATGGATAAGACCACTGAGAGAAATTAAGAATGCAGGGGTAATGCTGAAGCACCCTCTGTACCATGGAGACCAACGAAGACCACATTAGAGGAGTAATAGCAGCCACATGCTGACCACATTGCCCTCCTCCAGGCTGGTACAGTGCTATGCCTGAGCCTCCAGTTCCTCCAGGGGAAGGAAAGAGAGCCAGTGTGGACATCCAGTACCCCCAGCATTGTGGGTCATTTTTTAGCAGTCCCTATTCCAATTTTGCCCCACAGGAATTGCAGGAGAGTCTGTGGGACTTGACCACTGGGAATCTGATTGTGATGGAGAAGTGGGGAGGGACTTGCAACAACCAGCAGTCAAATCTCAGAAAACTGAGTTCCCAGCTGCAATGCCCAAGAAGTAGTCCCAGCCAGTGGCTTTATCTGCAGAGCCATGACCAGGGAACTTACCAGGATGCAGATCTGCCTGATTCAGGTCCTTAAAACACACGGAATGGCTGAATGCATAAAAAAACAAAATCCAATGATATGCTGCCTAAAAGGCACACAGAGACTGAGTGAAGAGATGGAAAAGATATTTCAAATAAATGGTAACCAACATAAAATCCAAGAGTAGCTTTACTTCTATCAGACAAAATGGTGTTAAGTTAAAATGGTAAAAAGAGGCAAAGAAGGTCATTACACAATGATAATGGGGTTAATCTATCTAGAAAATGTAACAATTGTAAATACACCCAACATCAAAACACTTAATATATAAAGCAAAGGTAACTGAGCTAAAAGGAGAAATGAACAGGAATACAATACTAGTTGGGGACTTTAGTAGCCACTCTCAATAACGTATAGATCATCCAGACAGAAAATCAATAAAGAAATGGCAGATTTGAGTAACACCATAGACCAAATAGACCTAACAGACCTACAGAGAACATTCTATCTGACAACACCAGAATACACATTTTTTTCAACTGCACATGGAACATTTTCTAGGATAGACCATATGTTAGCAAATTCAGAAAGCCTGAAATCATACCAAGTATCTTCTTTGCCCATGATGGTATGAAACTAGACATCAACAAAGGAGGGAAACTGGAAAATTCATGAATGCATGGAGATTAAATAACACTCTCCTGAACAACCAATGGATCAAAGAAGAAATTAAAAATATCTTGGGACAAATGAAAATGGAAACACAAAATACTAGAAGTTATGGGATGGAGCAAAACACTTCTAAGAGGGAATTTCATAACAGCTAATGCCTACATTAATAGACAAGAAGTATCTCAAATAAACAACCTAACTCTACACCATAAGGAACTAGAAACAGAAAAAAAACTGAGCCCAAAGGTAGCAGAGGAAGGAAACAATAAATATTAGAGCAGAAATAAGGAAAAAAATTCAAAAGATTATCTTTTCATAAAACCAACTGTTAGTTTTGTTAAACAAAACTGACAAACCTTTAGCAAGATTAACCAAAGGAAAAAGAGAGACTTAAATCAACAAATGTATAAATAAAAAAGGAGACATTACAACTGAATTCACAGAAATAAAAAGATCGTAAGAGGCAACTAAGAACAACTACATGCCAACAAACTGGAATACCTGAAGAAATGAAAAAATTCCTAGAAACATTCAACCTACCAAGACTGAATCAGGAAGAAATAGAAAATCTGAACAGACCAATTTCTAGTAAGGTAATCAAATCAGTAATCAAAAATCTCCAATGAAAAAAAGCTCCAGTCCAGATGGCTTCAATGGTACATTTTACCAAATATTTAAGAATTAATGCAATACTTCTCAAATCTCCACAAAAGAAAAAAATCAAAGAAGATGGAAGACCTCAAAACTCATTTTGCAAGGTCAGGATTACTCTGATACCAAAACCAGAAAATGACACTACAAAGAAAGAAAACTACAGGTCAATGTCCCTGATGAATAAGATACAAAAATTCTCAATAAGGTGCTAGCAAGCTGAATTCAGCAGCACATTAAGAGGGTCATTCACAGGGGCAACTGGGTGGCTCAGTCAGTTAGGCATCTGCATTTAGATCAGGTCATGATTCCAGGGTCCTGGGATCAAGCCCTGTGTTGGGCTCTGTGCTCAGTAGAGTCCGCTTTTCCCTCTCCCTCTGCCTCTTGCCCCTGCTCATGCTCTCTATCTCTCTCTTAAATAAAATCTTTAAAAAAAAGGGGGGGGGGGTCATTCACCATGATCAAGTGGGATTTATCACTTGGTGCCATGATGGTTCAACATACAAATCAATTAGGTGATACAGCTCATCAATAGAATGAAAGAAATCATATGATTATTTCGATAGATGCACAGAAAGTTTTTGACAAAATTCAACATTTGTTCATAATAACTCCTAACAAATTATGTATAGAAGGAACATACTTCAACATAATAAAGGTCATTTATGTCTATCCCACAGCTAACATCATACTCAATAGTGAAAAGCTGAAAGCTCTTCCTCTAAGAGCAAAAACAAAGATGCCTACTCTCACCACTCCTATTCAACATAGTACTTGAAGTCCTATCCAGAGCAATCATACAAGAAATAAAAGACATCAGAAATGCAAAGGAAGAAAAATTCTCTATTTACAGAAGATTTTATATAGACAAAATATATAAAGACAGACTACAATTACTGAAAAACTGTTAGATCTAATCAATGAATTCAGTAAAGTTGTAGGAAACAAAATTAACATAAAAAATCCATAGCATTTCTCATGGGTTAGAAGAATAAATAGTGTTAAAATGTTGATACTACCCAGAGCAAACTACAGATTTAACTCAATCCCTATCAAAATACCAGCAGCATTTTTCACAGAACTAAAACAAACAGTCCTAAAATTTGCAAGGAACCACAAAGGCACTGAACAGCCAATGCAATCTTGAAGAAAAAACAAAACAAAACTGGAGGTATCACGCTGGAGAGCCTTGGGAAGATGGTGAAGTAGGCGAACCCTAAGCTCACCTCATCCCACATTTATAACTAGATACCACTCACATCTAAGTAAACAAAACAGAGAGTGATCCAAGGACTGGCAGAACAAACCACAACTAAACGTATAGAAGAAGCTGCAGTGGGGAGGAATGTATAGGAAGGGCAAAAACTGTGATCAGGAGCTGCCTGCAGGAGGGAGGGAGTGGCAGTCTTGGAGAAGGGAAAACACCAGGGAGCCCACATTGGGAAAATGAATCCCTATAGTGTCTGGCCTTGAAAACTAGAAGGGGCTATATTCCATGAATTTGTATAACCACTGGAACTTGGAGGCTGGAGCTTTAAAAGTCAACTAACTCAGCAATGGGAGGGTGAGTGATAGCCAGTCTCCCAGCTTAAAGAAACAACAGCCCAAGGAGAGGAACCATAGATGCAACAGCTTACACAATGGGAGGGAAATCTGTTTATACTGATTTTGGAGCATGTTGGTGAACCTCTTGGGGAACAAAGGAGCTGGCAGTTGACATTTTCCTACCCCACTCCTCAGCATAAACACAGAACCATGTGTGGGAGGCAGCACTGCACAGACCCTTGCTATGGAAACTGCTAACAGTGAGGCCAGCCCATGAGTTCTCCTGAGGATTCCAAGCCTGCTGGTCTTGGCCCTGGGCTCAGCACAAATTTTGTTAATGCCACATGTGCCTCACCCAGCCACTGCCTATGTGTGCCATAGCCCCATGGCCTCCGTACTTCAGGAGATCTGGCCTAGGACTAGTGGCCCAGCACAAATTTTGCTAAAGCGCACACACCCTATGCAGTCGCTGCATGCACAGATGTTGCAAACCCCAGCTGCAAACTTCTCACCCAGCCATTGCTCACATAGACATGAGGAGCACAGATAAATACCCAGCCACTGCTTGAACAGATGCTATAGGTCCCTGGCCACTTCAGTTGCTGTATGCTGCACTCCCCGCAGCCACTGGGCTGTGGGAGATAGGGCCAGGACTAGTGGCTCAGTGCAAATTTTGCTACCACCACCACCCAGCAAAAGCCCTTCTGCTGTCATGGCCCCTCAGAGCCAGCATGCCTGAGTCTCACTAACATCACAGAGAGTAAGCACAGCCCACAAAAGGCAAAGAGTCAGTGCAGATGTCTGGACTGAAAGAAAAAAGCGACTCAGACACAATAGCAGATTGCAAGCAACAAACCTAGGAGACTCCCCTGAAGAGCCAGGTTCTGGTAAACTGTGGACACTACACAGGAGGTTCCTACAGGACCTCTTCATGTGTTTTCTACTTTTAAGAGCAGACTTTCCTAACACAGAAATAGAATGGTAGACAAAATGAGGAGATAGAAAAATATGTCCCAAATAAAAGAACAGGGCAAAATCAGAACAGGAGATATAAGTGAAAGAGAAATAAATAATATGCCTGATACAGAATTTAAAATAATGACCATAAAGATATTCAAAGGACTTCAGGATAAGGTGGATAACATCAGTGAGACCCTCAACAAAATGATAAAAAAGATAACATATCCGAGATGAAGAGCTCAATAAATGAAGAACTCAAAAAAATACAATAGATAGAATACATAGTTGGCTACAGGAAGCAGATGAATGTATCAGTGACCTGGAAAATAGAGTACTGGAAACCTATCAAGCTGAAAAGGTGAGAGACAAATACTGCATAATAAGAATAGACTTAGAAAATTCAGTGACTCCCTCAAGAATACAATTTTTGCATCATAGGGATTCCAGAAGGAGAAGAGAGGGAAAGGGGAGGAGAAAATGTATTTGAAGAAATAATAGCTGAAAACTTCCTAAATTTGGGGAGGGAGAGATCCAGATTCAGGAGACACAGAGAGCCCCCAACAAATTCAACCCAAGAAGCCCCATACCAAGACACATAGTAATTAAAACGGCAAAAAATAGGGCTAAAGAAATAATGTTAAAGGTTGCAAGAGGAAAGAAGACAGTTACATACAAACAAAGCCCCATAAGGCTATCAGCTGATTTTTCAGCAGAAATTTTGCAGGCCAGAAGAAAGTGGCATGATGTAGTCGAAGTGCTGAAAGGGGAAAAGCTGCAACCCAGAATGCTTTATCCAGCAAGGCTAAATTCAGGATAGGAGAGAGAAAGTTTCCCAAACAAAAGTGAAAAGAATTCATGACCACTAAACCAGCCCTACAAAAAGTGTTAAGGGTAACTGTGAGTGGAAAACAAGAACCATAAATAAGACTAAGAAAAATAAAAAACAAGCATAAAAATTTTTTAAAGTAAATCTGTAAAAATCAGTCAAGAGAAGCACAAAAGGATGTAAAAGATGGTACCAAACATCTGAAAGATGGAGGGGAAAGGAGTAAAGAATGAGTTCAAAATTAAGCAACCATCAGCTTAATATAGACTGCTATATGCAGAAGATGTTCTATATAAACTGAATGGTAATCACAAACCAAAAACCACTAATAGATATAATAGATATAATAAACTTAATCAAAGGTAAAATACCTGTACTCTCTAAAACACTGATGAAAGAAATTGAAGATGACAGGGGTGCCTGGGTGGCTCAGTCATTAAGCTTCTGCCTTAAGTTCAGGTCATGATCCCAGGGTCCTGGGATCAAGCTCCACATCAGGCTCCCTGCTCAGTGGGAAGCCTGTTTCTCCCTCTCTCACTCCCCCAGCTTGTGATCCCTATCTCGCTCTCTCTCTCTGTCAAATAAATAAATAAAATCTTTTTTAAAAAATAGAAATTGAAAGTGACACAAAGAAATGGAAAGATATTCTATGCTCATGGATTGGAAGAACAATATTCTTAAAATGTCTGTACTACCCAAAGCAATCTACACATTTAATCTAATTCCTATCAAAACAGCACCAGCATTTTTCACAGAACTAGAACAAACTATCCTAAAATCCAAATGGAACCACAAAAGACACCAAAGAGCCAAAGCAAGTTTGAAAAAGAAAAGCAAAGCTGGTGGTATCACAATTCCAGACTTCAAGTTATATTACAAAGCTGTAGTAATCAAAACAGTAGGGTAGTGGCACAAAAATATGTACATAGATCAATATAACAGAATAGAAAAATCCAGGAATAAACCCACAGTTCTGTGGCCAATTAATCAACAAACCAGGAAAGAACATGCAATGGGGAAAAAGTCTCTTCAACAAATGGTGTTGGGAAAGCTGGACAGCAACATGCAAAAGAATGAAACTGGACCACTTTCTTACACCATACAGAAAAATAAACTCAAAATGGATTAAAGTCCTAAATGTGAGACCTTAAACCATAAAAATCCTAGAAGAGAGCACAGGCAGTAATTTCTATGACATTGGAAGTAACAGCATTTTTCTAGATAGGTCTTCTGAAGCAAGGGAAATAAAAGCAAAAATAAACAATTGGGACTACACCAAAACAAAAACCTTCTGCAGAGCAAAGGAAACAATTAGCAAACTAAAAGACAACCTACAGAATGGGAGAAGATATTTGCAAATGACATATCCAATAAAGAGTTAGTATCCAAAATAAATAAAAAACTGATACAACTCAACACCCAAAAAACAAATAATCAAATTAAAAATAGGTAGAAGACATGAATAGACATTCTCCAAAGAGGACATATTGATGACCAACAGACATGAAAAGATGCTCAATGGCAGTAATCATCAGGGAAATACAAATCAAAACTACAATGAAATATCACCTCACACCTGTCAGAATGGCTAAAATCAACACAAGAAACAAAAGGTGTTATAAGGATGTGGAGTAAAAGGAACTCTTTTTTACTGTTGGTGGGAATGCAAACTGGTACAGCCACTGTGGAAAACAGTAGGGATGTTCCTCAAAAAGTTAAAAGTAGAACTGCCCTAGGATCCAGTAATCACACTACTAGGTATTTACTCCGAAGATACAAAAACACTAATTGAAGAGGATACACGCACTCATGTTTATTACAGCATCATTTCCAACAGCCAAATTATGAAAGCAGCCCAAGTGTCCATTGATAGATAAATAAAGTCGATATGGTATGTGTGTATATAAATATATAATAGAATATTATTCGGCCATTAAAAGAAATGAAATCTTGCCATTTGCAATGTCATTGATGGAGCTAGAGAGTATAATGTTAAGTGAAATAAGTCAGAGAAAACAAATACCATATGATTTCATTCATATGTGGAATTTAAGAAACAAAACAAATGAGCAAAGGGAAAAAAATTTAAAGAAGAGAGATGTAAACCAAAAGTCAAACTCTTCAAACTGAGGGCTTCAAAGGAGTTGGGGGTGGGGGATTGGGATAGGCCAGTGACGCATATTAAGGAGGGCACATATTGCATGGAGCACTGGGTGTTATACGCAAACAATGAATCATGGAACACTACATCAAAAACTAAGGATGTACTGTATGGTGACTAACATAACATAATAAAAAATTAAAAAAAAAAAGAATCACACTCTTAATTATAAAGAAAAAACTGATCATTACCAGAAGGAAGGTGGATGAGGGAATGGATGAAATAGGTGATGGGAATTGAAGAGTACACTTATTATGATAAGCACTAAGTAATATATAGAATTGTTGAATCACTATATTGTATACCTGAAACTAATAATAACATTGTATGATATCTATACTGGAATTAAACAAAAGACAGACAAAAACACCGCAAAAAAAAAAAAGAAAGAAAACTACACATCAATATCTCCGATGAACACAGATGCAAAAATCCTCAACAAAATATTAGCAAACTGAATTCAACAATACATTAAAAAATGCATTCACAACAATCAAGTAGTATTTATCCCAGGGATACAATGGTGGTTTAATATTCACAAATCAACCAATGTGATACTTCACATTTACCAGAGAAAAGATAAAAACCACATGATCATCTCAATAGATGTATAAAAAGCATTTGACAAAATACAACACCCATTCATGATAAAAACTCTCAAAGTGTGTTTAGAGAGAATACACCTCAACATAATAAAGGCCATATATGGAAAAACCCACAGCTAACATCATACTGAATGATGAAAGACTGAAAGCTTTCCTCTAAGATTAGGAAAAAGACAAGAATGTTTGCTCTCACCACTTTTTTTTTAAATTATGTTCAGTTAGCCACTGTATAGTACATCATTAGTTTTTGATGTAGTGTTCAATGATGCATTAGTTATGTAAAATACCCAGTGCTCATCACAACACATCCCCTCCTTAATACCCACCACCCTGTTACCCCCTCCCCCTGAAACCCCTAGTCTGTTTCACGGGGTCCATAGTGTCTCATGGTTCATCTCCCTCTCTGATTTCTCCCCCTTCAGATTTCCCTCTCTTCCACTATGGTCCTCCGTGCTATTGCTTATGTTCCATATGAGTGAAACCGTATGATAATTGTCTTTCTCTGATTGACTTACTTCACTTAGCATAATCCCCTCCAGTTCCATCCATGTCAATGCAAATGGTGTGTACTCATCGTTTCTGATGGCTGAGTAATACTCCATTGTATATATGTATCACATCTTCCTTATCCATTCATCTGTTGAAGGGCATCTCAGCTCCTTCCACAGTTTGGACATTGCTATTATGAACATTGGGGTTAAGGTGCCCCTTCTTTTCACTACATCTGTATCTTTGGGGGAAATACCTAGTAGTACAATTTCTGGATTGTAAGGTAGATCTATTTTTAACTTCTTGAGGAACCCCCATACTGTTTTTCAGAGTGGCTGTACCAGCTTGCATTCCCGCCAACAGTGTAAGAGCGTTCCCCTTTCTCCACATCCTCGCCAAAATTTGTTGTTTCCTGTTTTGTTAATTTTTGCCATTCTAATTGGTGTAAGGTGGTATCTGATTGTGGTTTTGATTTGTATTTCCCTGATGGCTAGTGATGTTGAGCACCTTTTTATGTGTCTCTTAGCTATTTTTATGTCTTCTTTGGAGTCTGTTCCTGATTAAAACTCTTCAGAGTATAGGGATAGAGGGAACACTCCTCAACAACATAAAAACCATCTATGAAAAGCCCACCGTGAATATCATTATCAATGGGGAAAAGCTGAGAGCTTTTCCATTAAGGTCAGGAACATGACAGGGATGCCACTCTCACCACTATTGTTCAACATAGTACTAGAAGTCCTAGCATCAGCAATCAAAAACAAAAAGAAATAAAAGGCATCCAAATTGGAAAAGAAGTGATCAAACCCTCACTCTTTCCAGATGACATGATACTTCATGTGGAAAACCCAAAAGACTCCACCCTCAAATTACTAGAACTCATACACCAATTCAGCAATGTGGCAGGATACAAAATCAATGCACAGAAATCAGTTGCTTTTCTATACACTAATAATGTAACTGTTGAAAGAGAAATTAAGGAATCTATTCCATTCACAACAGCAACAAAAACCATAAGATACCTAGGCATAAACCTAACCTAAGAGGTAAAGGATCTATACTCTAGAAACTATAGAACACTTAGAAATTGAGGAAGACACAAAAGGATGGAAAAATATTCCATGCTCATGGATTGGAAGAATAAACATTGTTAAAATGTCCTGCCCAGAGCAATTTACATTTTCAATGCCATCCTTATTAAAATACCATTGGTAGTTTTCAAAGAACTGGAACAAACAATCCTAAAATTTGTATGGAACCAGAAAAGACCCTTAATCACCAAGAGAATGATGAAAAAGAAAAACAAAGCTGGGGGCATCACATTGCCTGACTTCAAGCTATATTACAAAGCTGTGATCATCAAGACAGCATGATATTGGCACAAAAACAGACACACAGACCAATAACAGAATAGAGACTCCAGAACTCTATGGTCAACTTATCTTTGACAAATCAGGAAAAAACATTCAGTGGAAAAAAGACATTCTCTTCAATAAGTGGTGCTGGGAAAATTGGACAGCTACATATAGAAGAATGAACCTGGACCATTTTCTTACACCATACACAAAGATAAACTCCAAATGGATTAAAGACCTCAATGTGAGACAGGAATGCATCAAAATCCTAGAGGAGAGGAGGGGAGGAAAAAAGATGGTGGAGGAGTCAGGGACCCTTTTTCAGCTGGTCCCCTGAATTGAGCAGGATATCTACAAGACCACCCTGAACACCCACGAAATCAGCCTGAGATGCAGGAAGATACATCTGGATCTCTACAAACAAACATCTCCAGCACTGAGTATTGAGGTACGAAGCCCCTGTCGTGAATCCGCGCACAGATATTGGAAGATAAACAGAAGGAGGAGGGAGCCTCCGCGCTCAGGCACCGGGAAGCACTACCGCCTGCACTGGGGAGCAGGACAGACTCGTGGACCAGCACCCGTGAGAAAGCAGACTGAGACCGTGAGCCTGGGAACGCGTGCATGACCAGACTGAAAACCGGTGCTCTGGAGCGCACGCTCGAACTAGACTGAAACCGGGAGCTTGGGAGCATGCGTGGGAACCGGGGGCAGCTGGCGGTGTTAGAAGCACAAAGGGCAGAGACGTGCCAGCTGTGGGAGGGAGGACTGGGAGAACGGCTGTGGGGTGCACATTCCGAGACGCTGCATGGTTTTTGGCAGCACCAACAGAGACAGAGTTAGAGCAGCCAGGAGAGCTCAGTGGAGAGTGGACTGCGATCTCTCTGTTCTGAGACAGAGGCTAGGTTATGGCCACTGCTGCTCTGACTCTCAGAAGAGTCACAGAAAGCCACCAGAGAACAAAAGCCTGGAAAAACCAGTTTGCACTGTGCCCATCCCCCCCCCCCCACAGGGGACAGGGCAACTCTACCCAAACAGGGTTGCCCGAGTATCAGCGTGGCAGGCCCCTCCCTGAGAAGGCAGGCTGAAAAAACAAGAAGCACATATCCCTAAGGTCCCTATAAAACAAGTGCACATTGCTTGGGTCCTGGTCAATAACTTGGGCTCTGTGCATCCCTGCAACTACACCTCATCAGAATGACAAGGTGGAGGAACCCCCCAACAAAGGAAAGAAACAGAGACTGTGGCCTCAGCCACAGAACTAATGGATATGGATATAATCAAATTGTCAGAAACGGATTTCAGAGTAACAACTGTCAAGGTGATGTGTAGGCTTAAAAAAAATTTTAATGAAAATATTAACAAGAATATAGAATATCTAAGGGCGGAAATGAGAGTGAATCTGGTGGAAATTAAGAATGCTATGAATCAAATGCAGTCTAAACTAGATGCTCTGACAGCCAGGTAAACGAGGTAGAAGAACGAATTAGTGAGTTGGAAGATGAGATGATAGAAAAGAAGGAAAAAGAAGTGACATGGCATAAGAAACTCCACTTTTAAGAAATAAAACTATGGGAGATTACTGACTCAATGAAACGTTCCAATGTCAGAATCATCGGCATCCCCGATGGGGTGGAGAAAGAGAGAGGTTTAGAAGAGATATTTGAACAAATTGCAGCTGAGAACTTCCCTAATCTGGCAAAGGAAACAAGCATTCGTGTCCAAGAGGCACAGGGGACCCCTCGCAAGATCAATGAGAACAAACCAACACCACGTCACATGATAGTAAAATTCGCAAATCTTAGATCCAAGGAAACAATCTTGAAAGCAGTCAGGGGAAGAGAATTCTCACATACAGAGGGAGGAACATCAGAATAATGTCAGACCTGTCTACAGAGACCTGGGAAGCCAGAAAGGGCTGGCAAGACATATTCAGAGCACTATGTGAGAAGAACATGCAGCCAAGCATACTGTATCCAGCAAGGCTGTCATTCAGAATGGATGGAGAGACAAGAAGCTTCCAAGACCAGCAGAAACTGAAAGAATAGGAGACCACCAAGCCAGCCCTACAAGAAATATTAAGGGGGGTTCTATAAAAGTAGAAAGAACTCAAGAGTGATACAGAACAGAAATTTACAATCTATAGAAACAAGGAATTCACAGGCAACATGATGACATTAAAATCATCTCTCTCAATAATCACTCTCAATGTGAATGGCCTAAATGCTCCCATAAAACGACACAGGGTTGCAGATTTGATAAAAAGATATGACCCACCGATATGTTGTCTACAAGAGACTCACTTTGAACCTAAAAATACATCCAGACTGAAAGTGAAGGGATAGAGAACCATTCTTCATGCCAACGACCTCAAAAGAAAGCTGGAGTAGCAATTCTCGTATCAGAAAAATTAGATTTTAAGCCAAAGACTATAGTTAGAGACACAGAAGGACACTATATTATTCTTAAGGAGTGTATCCAACAAGAGGATCTAACAATTATAAATATATCTATGCCCCTAGCAGGGGAGCGGCCAACTACATAAGCCAACTGTTTACCAAAATAAAAAGACATATACATAATAATACATTAATAGTAGGGGAACTCAACAGTCCACTCTCAGCAACAGACAGATCATCTAAGCAGAAAATCAACAAGGAAACAAGAGCTGTGAATGACACACTGGACCAGATGGACGTCAGAGATATATACAGAACATTCCACAACAGAATACTCATTCTTTTCAAATGCACGTGGAACTTTCTCCAGAATAGACCATATACTGGGTCACGAAACAGGTCTCAACTGATACCAAAAGACTGAGATTATTCCCTGCATATTCTCAGACCATAATTCTTTGAAACTGGAACTCAATCACAAGGAAAAATTTGGAAGAAACTCAAAAACTTGGAAACTAAGAACCATCCTGCTTAAGAATGATTGGGTAAACCAGGAAATTAAAGAACTGAAGCTATTTATGGAAACCAATGAGAATGGAAACACATTGGTCCAAAACCTATGGGACACTGCAAAGGTGGCCCTAAGGGGAAAATACATAGCCATCCAAGCCTCACTCAAAAGAACAATCTAAAATGCTGTCCTTATATTCTCACCTTAAAAAGCTGGAGTTGGAACAGAAGAACAGGCCTAACCCATGCACGAGAAGACAATTGATCAAGATTAGAGCAGAGATCAATGAATTAGAAACCAGGAGCACAGTAAAACAGATCAACAAAACTAGAAGCTGGTTCTTTGAGAGAATTAATGAGATCGATAAGCCACTGGCCAGACTTATGCAAAAGAAGAGAGAAAGGACCCAAATTAATAAAATTATGAATGAAAGGGGAGAGATCACAACCAACACCAAGGAAATAGAAAAAATCATTAGAAACTATTATCAACAACTGTATGCCAATAATTTAAACAACCTGGAAGAAATGGATGAATTTCTAGAAAAATATAAATGATCAAGACTGAAACAGGAAGAAATTGATTATCTAAACAGACCAATTACTCATGAAGAGATTGAAGCAGTGATCATTAACCTCCCAAAAAACAAGAGTCCAGGGCCTGATGGATTCCCTGGGGAATTCTACAAAACATGGAAAGAAGAAATGATACCTATTCTCCTGAAGCTGTTTCAAAAAACAGAAACAGAAGGAAAACTTCCTAACTCATTCTATGAGGCCAGAATTACCTTGATCCCAAAACCAGGCAAAGACCCCATCAAAAAGGAGAATTACAGACCGATATCCCTGATGAATATGGACGCCAAAATTCTCAACAAGATCCTAGTTAATAGGATCCAACAATACATTAAAAGGATTATCCATCATGACCAAGTGGGATTCATCCCTGGGATGCAAGGTGGTTCAACATTCACAAATTGATAAGTGTGACAGATCACATTAATAGAGAAGAGACAAGAATCATATGGTCCTCTCCACTGATGTGGAAAATCATTTGACAAAATAGAGCATCCTCTCCTGATTAAAACCCTTCAGAGTGTAGGGATAGAGGGTACATTGCCCAATTTCATAAAAACCATCTATGAAAAGCCCACAGCAAATATCATTCTCAACGGGGAAAAGCTGAGAGCCTTTCCCTTAAGATCGGGAACAGGACAAAGATGCCCACTCTTGCCATTATTGTTCGACATAGTACTAGAAGCCCTAGCAACAGCAATCAGACAACAAAAAAGAATAAAAGGTATTCAGATTGGCAAAGAAGAAGTCAAACTCTCTTTTCACAGATGACATGATACTTTATGTGGAAAACCCAAAGACTCCACCCTCAAATTACTGGAACTCATACAACAATTCAGTAACCTGGCAGGATTCAAAATCAACCCACAGAACTCAGTTGCATTTCTATACACTAACAATGAGACTGAAGAAAGCGAAATTAGGGAATCAATTCCATTTACAACAGCACCAAAACCCATAAGGTATCTCAGAATAAACTTAACCAGAGAGGTAAATGATCTATACTCTAGAAACCACAGAACACTGATGAAAGACATTGAAGAAGACACAAAAAGATGGAAAAACATTCCATGCTCATGGATCAGAAGAATAAACATAGTTAAAATGTCTGTGCTACCCAGAGCAATCTACACTTTCAACACTATCCCAATCAAAATACCAATGACATTTTTCAAAGTGCTGGAACAAACAATCCTAAAATTTGTGTGGAACCAGAAAAGACCCCAAATCGCCAAGGAAATGTTGAAAAAGAAAAACAAAGCTGGGGGCATCACGTTGCCTGATTTCAAGCTATACTACAAGCTGTGATCACCAAGACAACATGGTACTGGCACAAAAACAGATACATAGACCAATGGAACAGAATAGAGACTCCAGAAATGGACCCTCGACTTTATGGTCAACTAATCTTTGACAAAGCAGGAAAAAACATTCAGTGGAAAAAAGACAGACTCTTCAATAAATGGTGCTGGGAAAATTGGACAGCTACATGCAAAAGAATGAAACTTGGCCACTCTCTCACACCATACACAAAGATAAACTCCAAATGGATGAAAGACCTTGATGTGAGACAGGAATCCATCAAAATCATAGAGGAGAACATAGGCTGTAAACTCTTTGACATCAGCCACAGCAACCTCTTTCATGACCATCTCCAAAGTCAATGGAAACAAAAGAAAAAATGAACTTCTGGGACTTCATTGAGATAAAAAGTTTCTGCACAGCAAAGGAAACAGTCATTAAAACAAAGAGGCAACCCACAGAATGGGAGAAGACATTTGCAAATGACACTATAGATAAAAGATTGGTATCCAAGATCTATAAAGAACTTCTCAAACTCAATACACGAGAAACAAATAATCAAATAAAAAATGGGCAGAAGATATGAACAGACACTTTTCCAATGAAGACATACAAATGGCTGACACATGAAAAAATGTTCAAAATCATTAGCCATCAGGGAAATTCAAATCAAAACCACATTGAGATACCACTTTACACTAGTTAGAATGGCAAAAATTGACAAGGCAGGAAACAACAAATGTTGGAGAGGATGAGGAGAAAGGGGAACCCTCTTACACTGTTGGTGGGAATGCAAGTTGGTACAGCCACTTTGGAAAACAGTGTGGAGGTCCCTCAAAAAGTTAAAAATAGAGCTAACCTATGACCCAGTAATTGCACTACTGGGTATTTACCCCAAAGATACAGACGTAGTGAAGAGAAGGGCCATATGCACCCCAATGTTCATAGCAGCATTGTCCACAATAGCTAAACTCTGGATGGAACCGAGATGCCCTTCAACAGATGAATGGATAAAGAAGATGTGGTCCATATATGCCATGGAATATTACTCAGCCATCAGAAAGAACGATTACCCTAACATTTGCAGTAACATGGACAGTACTGGAGGAGATTATGCTAAGTTATATAAGTCAAGCAGAGAAAGACAATAATCATAGGGTTTTACTCATTTGTGGAACATAAGGAATAGCAGGGAGATCAGTAGGAGATGGAAGGGAAGAATGAAGGGGGGGTAAACAGAAGGGGAAATGAAGCACAAGAGACTATGGACTCTGGGAAACAAACTGAGGGTTTCAGAGGGGAGGAGGGTGGGGGATTGGGCTGGGCCGGTGATGGGTATTAAGGAGGGCACTATTGCATGGAGCACTGGGTGTTATACACAAACAATGAATCATTGAACACTACATCAAAAACTAATGATGTACTGTATGGTGACTAACATAACATAATAAAAAAATTTTTTTTAATCCTAGAGGAGAACATAGGCAGTAATCTCTTCGACATCAGCCACGGTAACTTCTTTCATGACACATCTCCAAAGGCATGTGAAACAAAAGCAAAAATGAACTTTTGAGACTTCATCAAGATAAAAAAAACTTCTGCACAGGAAAGGAAACAGTCAACAAAACTAAGAGGCAGCCCACAGAATGGGAGAAGATATTTGCAAATGACATTACAGATAAGGGGCTCATATCCAACATACTTAAAGAAATTCTCAAACTCAGCACTCAAAAAACAAATAACCCAGTCAAAAAATGGGCAGGAGACATGCATAGACACTCTCACCACTTTTATTCAACATAGTACTGGAAGTCCTAGCAGCAACAATAAGACAAGAAGTAAAAGACATCCAAACTGGTAAGGAAGAAATAAGCCGGTTACTGTTTGCAGATGACATGATACTATATATATACAGACTCAATGAAAAAACTATTAGAACTGATACATGAATTCAATAAAGTTACAGGATACAGAATATACAAAAATCTGCTGTGTTTCTATACACAAATAATAAAGTAGAAAGAGAAATTAAGAAAACAATCCCATTTAAAATTGCATCAAAAATAATGAAATACCTAGGAATAACTTAACCAAGGAGGTGAAAGACCTGTACTCTGACAAGTATAAAACACTGATGAAATAACTAAGGATTACACACATAAATGGAAACGTATCCAATGCTCATGCACTGAAAGAATTAATATTGTTAAAATGTTCATACTACCCAAGGCAATCTACAGATTTGATGCAATCCCTATCAAAATATCAACAGTATTTTTCACAGAGCTAGAACAAACAATACTAAAATTTATATGGAACAATGAGAGACCCTGAATAGCCAAAGCAATCTTGAGGAAAAAAGAACAAAGCTGAAGTTATCATAATCTCAGACTTCAAGATACACTACACAGATACAATAATCAAAACAGTATGGTACTGGCACAAAAATAAACACATAGATTCATGGAACAGAATAGAGAGTCCAGAAATAAACTCATGCTCATATGGCTTATTAATCTATAGCAAAAGAGGCAAGAATATACAATGGGGGAAAGACTAGCTCTCCCATAAATGGTGCTGGGAAAACTGGACAATTACATGCAGAAGACTGAAACTGGATCACTTTCTAACACCATACACAAAAATAAACTCAAAATGGATTAAAGACCTAAATGTGAGACCTAAATATGAGATCATAAAACTCCTAGGGGATAATCTCTTAGACATGGGCATTAGCAACATTTTTCCACATGTGTCCTGAGGCAAGGGAAACAAGTGCAAAAATTAACTATTGGACTACAATCAATAAGTATCAGAAATGCAAATTGAAACCACATTGAGATACCACCTTACACCTGTCAAAATGACTAGAATCAAAAAGATGAAAAATAACAAATGTTGGTGAGGATGTGGAGAAAAAGGAACCCTTGTGCCCTGTTAATGAGAGTGTAAATTGGTGCAACCACTATGGAAAACAGTATGGAAGTTCTTTTAAAAATTAAAAATAGAAATACAATGTGATTGAATATTTCTACTACTGAATGTTTACTGAAGAAAACAAAAACACTAATTTGAAAAATATGTGAATTTCTATATTATTTGCAGGATTATTTACAATAACCAAGATATGGAAGCAATCCAGGTGTTCATTGTTAGATGAATGGATAAATTGTGTGTGTATGTGTGTGTATATATATATACATATATGTATATATATATATATAATGGAATTTTATTTAGCCATAAAAAGAGTGAGATCTTGCCATTTGTGATAACATGGATGGACCTAGAGGATATTACGCTAAGTGAAAAAAAGTCAGACAGAGAAAGACAAATACCATATGATTTCACTTGTATGTGGAATCTAAAAAATAAAACAAACAAGGAAACAAAAAAGCAGACCCTTAAATACAGAGAACAAATTAGTGGTTGCCAGAGGGGAGGTGGGTAGAAAGATGGGTGAAATAGATAAAACCTTAAGAGGTACAAATGTCTAGTTATAAAATAAGTTATGGAGATAAAAAAATACAACACTGGAAATATAGTCAATAATAGTGTAATAACATTGTGTGGTGACAGATGGTGACTACAATGATCATGATATTGAGTAATGTATATAATTGTTGAAACAATATGTTTTACACCTGAAACTAATACAATATTGTATATTATGTATATTTCCATTAAAAAAGAACTATACAATAATCATAAAAAATCCATTTAAAATCAGCCAAGGATCTGAATAGACATTTTTTCAAAGAGGACATGCAGATAGCCAACAGATATATGAAAAAGTGCTTAACATCACTATCATTAGGGAAATTCAAGTCAAAACCACAATAAGATATCACCTCACACCTGTTAGAATGGCTATTATCACAGAAGAAAAATAACAAGCGTTGTGAGGATGTAGAGAAAATAGAACACTTGTGTACTATTGGTGGGAATAAAATTGTAATCACTATGAAAAACAGTACAGAAGTTTCTCAAAAAATTGAAAATAGAACTACTGTATGATCCAACAATTCCACTCCTGGGATTTTATCCAAAGAAAACAAAAACATTAACTCAAAAAGATATCTGCACATTCATATTTATTATGGAATTGATTATAATAGCCATGACATGGAAGCAACCTAAGTGTCCATTGATGAATGAATGGATAAAGAAAATATGAGATATCTATATACACATATATAGCTATGTATGTGTGTGTGTGTATTATCATTTGCAACAACAACGTGTATGGATCATGATGGCATTAGGCTAAGCAAAATAAGTCAGAAAGAAAAAGACAAATACTACATAATCTCACTTAAATGTGGAATCTAAAAAAACAAACCCCCCAAAACTTCCAACAACCAAACTCATAGATAAGGAGAACAGACTGATGGTTGTCAGAGGTGGGGGATGGGTGATATGAGTGAAAGTGGTCAAAAGGTACAAACTTCCAGATATAAGATAAATTAGTCCTGGGGATATAATATAGAGATATCATGGTGATTACAGTTAATACTGTATTGCATATTTGAAAGTTGCTAAATAAATTATCTTAAAATTATAAGTAGATGTGGAGATGGATGCTAACTAGACTTACTGTGGTCATTTTACAATATATGTAAATATTGGATTATGTAGTATACCTAAAACCAATATAATGTTATATCAATTATATCTCATTTTTTAAAAGATAAATAAGTACTAGGGATATAAGGTACAACATGATGACTTTGGTTAATACTGTTTTATGACACATTTGACAGTTTTTATTAGAGTGGATCTTAAAAGTTATCATAAGGAAAGCAACATTTAAAAATTTTTTTTGTATCAATATGAGATGATGGATGTTAACTAAACTTAAATCATGTCAACAATATATGTAAGTCAAATCATTGTGCTATACACCTTAAATTTATACAGCACTCTATGCCAATTATATCTCAATAAACTGGAAAAATAAAAAAAGAAATCAAATGCTTATTGGATGAATGCATGCAAAAACAAGTAATTTGACCATCAAAATATTAGCATATATTTGTGATGAACTTTCTTTCCCAGTCTTGATGGTGGAATACTTTAAATATCATGCATAATGAATATGCTATAATTTGAGGATTTTCTAATCTACTGAATCTTAGGAGTCTTCATAAGACTAGAATATTAGAAATATCCTACTTTAACACTGTAATCATCATTAAAATTTCAGCCACCAGTATCCTTCAAGAAAGTAATGATTCTAGATATTAAGTTATCCAAATATTTAGCAAGGGTGGTTCATCTTGGAACTGACAAAATTTTATTTTAGCTGATTTTTTAAATGGACATTTTGTACAAATGGACCATACACTTTCCAGGGGTTCTTAAAGGAAACTGAAACCCATTTATCCTTCCCTTATTGATTCAGTATCAGCACTGTAAATATATTATTCTAATGTACAGTAGGGACCGATTAAGAATATAGCAAATGCCCCTGCCAGGCAGCAGACCATTCTAGATTCAACACTCCAGAACCTCAAATGATTCTCAGGAAGGTGCTGGTAAAAGACCTAATTTTTCATCTTGGCCTTCAGAGCTGGCCACTCTACTTATACAACCTTTTTCGCCTTAGTCCCATCTCCATGCTAGCCAGGTCCACCTCCTCAAATCCCCCAGAAGAGCAGATGCCATCACTCCTTCCAAAGCTTTCCTTATGCACTTCCTCTGTGCACCATGCTCCCTGACAAAACGTATTTCCTCTCTTCTTTGCATATTCAAATCATCTCTAGCGCCAAGGTCTAGCTCAAAATCCAACTGTTCCACAAGTACGTCTCTCAACAAGTCCTGTCCCTGGGTTCCCCTCTTGCCAAAAGTCTCCTATTAAACAATCTGCCCATTCACTCAGACACTTTCCTTAGCTAGTGCATGCATGTCTGTCTTATATCCTCATATAGCTTCTAAGTGATAGAGGTCAAGAACCATACCCTCACCTTCCTCAATGCCTAACAGAGTGTGATGTCTACAGTCAAGTGCTCAGTGCTTCTTAGAATAAATGAAACTGAAAGGGAGACACTGTTGTTTATAACATGCAATCAATTTAAACTCACTTTCCTGTAAATACATTTCATCATGAAAGGGACAAGTGTAAGACATTAACTATAATTCTCTAGTGAAGAAGTTAAAGTCACCCAGATTTGAACAACAGCTATTGTTTTTCCAACAGAGATACTGAGTAATTTCTCCAGATTGACCATTGATCGTCCAAATTTGAATACCGATTTTATATTTAATGAAAAAATTTAAGAAGGCATAACAACACTTTCATTACACAAGTGGTTTTGAATATTTGATATACTCAATCCTCTAGTAGAGAAGGATAAATACTAAAGCTGTTATTAGTGGTATCCTCTGTATAGCTGCACTCAGCTTGCGTAGACATCAGCCCCAAAGGAAGTAATCTTTAATTTTCATTCAGACCTCACTAATGAGGAAGTTGTGATCATATGGAAAGGCTGAAGTCAAATATGCAAAGAAAATACGGTGAACAAAATAGAATAAATATTTGAACAATTTTCAAAGGAATCATTTATATACAATTTATTCACTAGTCATAAACCCAGTTTGTTTTTCCTACTAATTATCAGTATCATCTAGTTCATTAGTTCTCAAACTAATTCTAGCACGCATTAGAATCACCTGGACCCTACCACCACCATTCCTGATTCAGGTGAGCCAGAGAATTTTAATTGTTACAAGTACCCAGGTGGTGTTAATACTGTTGGTTGGAGGCACGCTTTGAAAACTACTGATCTGGTCAATATTTTGCTGTAATTTGAATTACTTTAATATACTGTACAATTCAAGCCAAACTTAGTGTTCTCTGACTGTGTAATATTTTAGAGAATATCACCCTGGTGAAAAGTTAGGTGGGTAACAATTTTAAACTCTGATTTTAGTACCATAGCAGTTATCAGGTAATCATATCATTCAAAGAAAGCACTGCTACTACAGGCTCCTGGCTGAGTAAGAGCACTGGGCATTTCTTGAAGGAATAAGTGCCACAAAAGGTCTTTCACCTTGACCTGCACTTTGTATCAACCCAGGAGCCGGAGAATAAGTTCTCTCAACTCCAACCCTTCACTCTCACCAATTTAGGAATGAGCTTACATTCATATGCATAATGAGCAAAAATATTATGATTATAGGCTCAGGAGTCAGACAAAACTAAGTTCAGGTCCAAGGTGTATGACCTTGGGCAAGTAATTCAACTTCTCTAAGACACAGTTACCTCAGGAAGTAGACACTGTAGTACACTGCTGAGATCCTCCTTCGGTGAAGGGCTTTTTTTTTTTTTTTAAAGATTTTATTTATTTATTCGACAGAGATAGAGACAGCCAGCGAGAGAGGGAACACAAGCAGGGGGAGTGGGAGAGGAAGAAGCAGGCTCATAGCGGAGGAGCCTGATGTGGGGCTCGATCCCATAACGCCAGGATCACGCCCTGAGCTGAAGGCAGACGCTTAACCGCTGTGCCACCCAGGTGCCCCTCGGTGAAGGACTTCTTGCCATGGCGTCGGGAGTGGTAAAGCCAGACAACATTCATCTCTCCGCCCTTTCTTAATTGCGTCATTGCAGAGGATCACCTGCTCTGTGACCACACCCCTTCCTGTAACAGCCCAGGTCAGTGACTAACTGATGCAGAAATATGAAAATCTGGCTGTCTGGGCCCAACTTGGCTTAACTCTAAAGGGCTCCTCTCACTTCAGAATCTCTGAGGAAATTGTCCTCAGATCAACACTGCAGCTCAACCTCCACTTCTGTCCAAATCTGCATTTTTAGTCTTTCTTCCACAGGTGTTAATCCTAAAGGCTCTCCTTAATAAACATTAAACACACTAAACCCCATCACAGACTCTGCTTCTCAGGGAATCAAACAAGTGACACTCACTTAAAAACAAACCAAAAGATGGATGAAAGCTCTAAGAAGCAGGATTTGTATAGATTCATTCATTCAACAAGTATTTATTGGGCCAGGCTCTTTTCTGGATGCTAAGAATACAGCAGTGAACGCAGATGACTAAATTTAAGAAATCATGAAAAGCATTAGGTGATTGAAATCAATTTTGAGCCACAGTATTGACTCGTTGCTATAAAAAGAGAAAGGTATTTCTGCCTCCCATCACCACTCCTTCACCTGCCTAGTTTTTTTTTAATTGTCTAAGCTTATAATATTCACGTTCTGTTCAGAAACCATAAAATCCTTGATTGCTAGTCTAAATAGGTCTTAACTTGTTTGAGCCTAATTCCAATAAGGGTTTCCTTCCTTACCTCCTTGCTGCCGTTGGGAGCTTAGAAATCTTCTACTACACTAGATCGTAGGAAATTGTGACACTATTTAAAGTCCTATTCATCTGGACACCTCATACAGTAATTTCTGTTTCAGTGCTTATGAAACATGGTAAAGTGTTTCTAACACCCCAAGGCCCCGTGCCTGCCCAGACATACCACTTAGCTGTGTACGTACTAGGGGATCTTATGGCTCTAAGCTCTAACCAGGAGCTGGGGCATGGGTTGTGTTGGTTTTCAAACTACATAAGCCTATGGTGGTTTGCCGCTGCC